>NC_057806.1:371746653-372046653 GCF_018294505.1 Triticum aestivum | reverse complement strand
TGGCCCAGGGGGTAAAATAATGATGACCCTCAGGAGCGCGACTCCCAAGGGAAAAGAAAAGGCTAGGTGGCAAAAGGTAAAACCAATGTTGGGCATTGCTGGAAGAGCTTTACATAAGGCAAACTGTCAAGGGGTTCCTATTATTATCCAACCGCGTAAGGAACGCAAAATCCGGGAACATAACACCGATATGACGGAAACTAGGGCGGCAAGAGTGGAACAAAACACCAGGCATAAGGCCGAGCCTTCCACCCTTTACCAAGTATATAGATGCATTAATTAAATAAGATATATTGTGATATCCCAACAAGTAAACATGTTCCAACAAGGAACAACATCTCCATGTTCCAACAAGGAACAAAACTTCAATCTTCACCTGCAACTAACAACGCTATAAGAAGGGCTGAGCAAAGCGGTAACATAGCCAAACAACGGTTTGCTAGGACAAGGTGGGTTAGAGGCTTGGTTCAACAACATGGGAGGCATTACAAGCAAGTGGTAGGTATCACAGCATAGGCATAGCAGAGCGAGCAACTAAGCAAGCAAAGATAGAAGTGATTTCGAGGGTATGGTCATCTTGCCTGAGATCCCGCAAGGAAGAAGAACGAGTCCATGAGGAAGACAAACGGACGTAGTCAAACGAATCCTCACAACACGACGTTATCAGAACCAACCCGAAGAAGCGACACCGGAAAGAAGCAAACAACATAGTAAACAAACCACACATGAACATGGCATGATGCACAACCAAGTATGATGCATGTCCGGGTTAAATATGCATGGCATGGCAAGATGCACAAACAATCCTATAAATTAAGTGGAGCTCAATATGCAACGAAGTTGCATATTGAAGAAAACACCACATGACTTATTTAGTTCTCTCTCGTTTATGTACCCAACAAGATTAAATGTTGTTAGCATGGCAAGAGGTGAAACAAAACAAAACAACCTATCTAGGCAAGTTTAAATGAGGCCGGAAGCAACGAACAACAATTCCGGTAAAGCCCCATATGCCTATTTTAGATTTGGTGCGGTTCTGCCCTAAACATAATTTTATAGTTGTTAAACATGCAAAGTGAACCCACCATGTTAAACTAGGCATTTTTCTACCCCATTTACATATAAAGTTTATTAAAATCTGAGTTACGGTTATTTAGTTATGAAATAAATCATTTTAGCATGGCATAGGAGCAAATTTAAACAAACATCAAATTAAACATTTTAAACATGGGTGAAAATGACATATTATGAAACTAGGTGCAATTCTAAGCATTTTTCATATTAAGTTTATTTTAATATGATGCATCGTTTGTGAGTTACAATATGCATGATGTTTAGGGACCTTTCTGTGAAAACTGCAGTCTCAGGATAAAAAGCTAAAATTGCAACAGGGAAATAAAAACACCTGGGCCGAATCCAGTCGCGGGCCTAACAGGAACAGGTGCTGGGAGGGGGATTTCTCACCATGGGCTATGGCCCAGGTCGGTGGAAGAGGCCAATGCAGGACGCAGCAGGCTGAGGCCCACCCGGATGTATGCAGGCCGAGCGATCTGGCACGGGAGGACGAACGAGGCCGGGTCAACGAAGCCGGCCGGACGCGTCGTCTACCTCCTTCGAAAGGAACAGAGGCGAGGCAGAGGGCCATGGCGCGTCAACTTCAGGCGAGGGGACGGAAAGGAGGTGCTGGGACGGCGGGATCTAGCGGGTCTGGGTGCGGGGATGGAGCTCCAGCGGCGCGAGGATGTTCTTCGGCTCGGTGGCGCTGGCCTTGCAGAAGAAACACGGCGGCGCGTGGTGCTCGTCGCAGAAGAGGGCGACTGCAGCGAGACAGAGGAACGGACAAAGCTCCTGCAGGGCGGGCGTCCATGGCATCCCTGATGGAGGTGGCCATCGGCGGCAGCGCTCCGGCAACGAAGCTTCTCCTTGACGCCGGCGGGGTTGCAGGTGAACTCCTGTACCTGGTACAAGGAGAGAACGAGGGGTGAGGTAGAGAGGAGAGAAGCCAGGGAAGGAAACAGAGAGTGGGAGAGCAGGGAGAGGGGCGACCTGGTCCTAGACGTGGTCGCCGGCAGCCGAGTTGACGGAGGGCGCGGCCTGCGGCGGTCTGCGAGGTCGAGGCCTCGATCCAACCTGGATCGAGCGCTGTCTGGTGGTTGGAAGGATGGATGGATCGGGAAGGTAGGGGAGGCCCTGATTGGAGCGACGGGGAAAACAAGGTGGACGAGGGGATCAGGGAGGATCCCGATGTGGGAGTTGGCAAGTGGCGGCGCGAGGAGGAAGGATGGGACAACTTTCCTTGATTTTAGGGTTGGACTGATACATATATAGCAGGTGGATATTAGGTTAGGGGCTATCTCAACCCTACGATCGGAAATGGACGATCGCGGATAAAATACCTAGGGAGTCCAAATAACAAAACGGAGACGTTTTGTAGATGTTTGCGGATGTTCTGGATCCAACGGTGACAACTGCCTGGGTCGGGTCCGGGACAACTTTTCGGACGCGCGCGCGAGGGGGTTTGATGCACTGAGCAGAGAGGGTTTCGGACCGTGCGGTCGCATCGGACAACTCCAGAAGCGAAGAGGGGAAGGAGGATGGATTAGGGGGGCTGTGGCGAGACTGCGAGGGGGGGAAGAGAGAGAGATGGCCCGGCATCTATTTCCGGAGACCGAAAACGTCCGACGTTAGACCGACTATAGTGTCGCTATAGTTAATCGTTGGGGCGTCAAACGAACTCCGATTGTGATGAAACTTTGCAGGCGGTCTACCTACACTATAACAAGACCGCACACCAACTCTCATCCCATTCCGAGAACATTTTCCAGCCACTTATAAAATAATATTCCGGACATGCCGCGGGCGCGAGCAAGTGTGTCTGGGCTCAGAACGGACAACGGAAGGAACGAGGAGACCGGGACGGATGCAAGTTTTGAAAAACATGATGATGCAATGCACATGATGACATGGCAAGATGCAACACGCAAGCAAATGACATGGCAACGACGGCGAAGAACTAGACGACAACTGGCACATCGGTGTCGGGGTGTTACAACACTCCACCACTATGAGAGGATCTCGTCCCGAGATCTAGAATGGCACCGGAGGGAAAAATGGAAGAGAAAGAGAAGAGGTAAAACTAAGTTGCTTCTTTGACAAACGAGTGAGACCAAAGAACCTTGAAAAAAAATTGAGCAAATTGAAAGAAAGAATGCAACGGGGATAAACGAAGTTGAAAGCACTCCGTTAAGAAAGAGGAATAAGAAAGAACCGATTCGGGTAGCACTCCGCTTGAAAAGAGATGAAAGACTTGATAAGATGAAGGAACTTGAGCAGAGGGCACAACACTCCAGTTGAAGGTATAAACCCATAAAAGAACACGCTCCTGAAAACACAAGAAGATGGGTTGAAGAGAGCAACATCACAATGCCTCCGGATGAAGGAATAAAAGGTAGATCATTGGAACGAAAGAACGGAGAAGAAAATGGCAACTTCTTCCACAAGTGAGCTTGAAAAGGCATCCTTAGGATAAGGGTCGAACGGAGTTGTTGGAACACCAACAACGAAAGGATAAGCTTGATAAGGTCTTGTAGTAAACATTATGAGGTGACAACTTGCCACTCACGAAAAAAGATTTGATTGGATTGATAAGAACAAGGAGACGAGAAAGCTATATCACCGGGAGAATAAAAGAAGAACTTGGGTCATTTATAAGCATCATAATAGCAACAATCCTTAGGGAAAACTTTAGGTGAAACATGACACAAGATAACTCCAATGAAGAGATTGATGGGTTTAAATATCTCATTCCTGACAAGTTTTGTATCATGAAACATGAAGGGAAATTGTCAACAATGACATAACACCACCTCAAAAGATAAGGCAAAAAGAATTGCACTCCGGATTACAAGATGAAGAAAACTTGAGCTCCTCTGAAAAGAATCTCAATGAACACTTCGAGAAGGAATTAAATCCTTGATGAACCATCATGTAGAGCCTCCATGAAGAACTCCGGTAACAAAAGGAATGAATCAAACGAAAGGAAAGGGAAGTTGGAAACACAAGGTGAAACCTTGTAATGGTTTAGATGGATCTTCGCGATGAAATAAATTGAGAGAGCTTGGAACTCCGGAAAAGAAAGATGAGACATATGATACCGAGAATTTGATGAGCCTTCGTAATAAATAATTGAATATACTCGATGAAACAAGAATAAAAATTACATTATGCTTATCCTTCACCAATTAAATTGATGACAATGAACGGATTTGGCATATTGCTTATTCTCGTAGAAAAGATTAAGATAGATATAGCACAAAGTTGAGAAGGTCTTCGATGAACCACCGGTAGGATTTGAAAGAACGAGAGAATTGATATGACAATGAATGATGAGAACTCTTGAACTAACCACCGTGAGAATTGAAAAGGAATGAATAAAACCTAAAGAAACACCGGGAAGAATTCGCAAATACACGAAGATGCTTGAGAGAATTTAGATCCATGAGAACGAAGGGATCACAAACTGATTAAAGATCGCTTGAACGATGCACCGGTAAGATTAGAGAATGATAACTGAAGGCTGGGAATGAATAATTATGAGATGATGGGCTCCGGAGAATCAAATTGAGAAGACTCTTGAATTTGCTTCGAATGGGTGAAAAGAATTCTCACAATCAAACAATTATGAGAGGATGACCTCGAATTAGAACCACGATTCTCTGAAAGAACGGATAAGATAAGGAGGTAAAACTCTTCTTCGGTCTTCAAATGTTGAGAATGACGACGAGAAACACCACCAAGAATTGTTGAGGCACCGGAATAAAGAAGAATATAAAAGTTGAATCAACGATGAAATGAATTTGAAAGATCTTGGAGAAGGACATTTGACTGATGATAATTCATTCTTACGTCAAACTTTGACAAGAAATTTGAGGATATCTCTCGGAAATAAGAAGAGTCAGGTAAGATCCTGGGAAAAGACCTGTGGGTTAGGGCCCACTCAAAAGAAACACCGTTGAACGATTTAAAAGAGAGGTTGCACCGGTTTAATTAAATGACTTGAATGAGATAACGACCTGGAAAGATCTTGAACGAATGCAGAGTGGAAAAACACGAATCTTCGAGATCTCTTTAGCACTCCAAAACAAATGAATAACGAAAAGTAAATGATTGAGAGGTGCACCGGCAAGAGAAGACATTTGAAATAAGGAAAAGAATATGATCAAACACCAAAATCTTGCTTTGAATCCACCAGAGAAGAGAATGAGTGAAGAGTGACGAACTTGAAGCTCCGTTAGAATCTTCTTGAGAATCACCGGATAAGGATATTGATTGAAAAGAATGGAGAGACTTCACATCAGTAAATGGATACTTGATTAAGAAATCTGAGTCGTTGAAGAAAAACAAGGGAGGGAGGGCGGGAAAAACAAAGGCAACTTGGGATGGATGAAACGAACACCATTGAGAAAGCTGAGATTGAATCTTGGAGATGTTGAAATGATCGGATCCACTTGAGGAGAGACACACTGGTGAAAAGAAATTGAAATGACAAACTCGATGATCGAGAAGGATTGGTATTCACATCTGAGTATGAGAACACCATTTGGGGAAGGTATGGAATCAACTCTTGACTTCGAAGCAACTCCAATACCACAACTCAAAACAAAACAAAGAATTGACTTGCGGAATAAGCCAGAACAAACATATGATAGAGATTTCGTCCGAAGTTTTCGTGGTGGGGCCTACACGGGCTCGATCGTACAGCACCATCATGTACAAGGCAGTGCACATGACATACGAAGCGTCCCCGAGTCGGCATAGCCAAGGACTCTTTAAGACACAACGAGACCACTGTAAAACCGACTGTGAATAGGCGGACCACTAGACGTCGAACCCCAATTTCATATCATACATCTATCGGAAAGATATCCTAAGAGCTACTTGAATTCCCACCTATGAAACTCCTGAACCTTTCCGGTTATGCAATCAGGTGTTGGGGATACAGGGGAAGCATAATATCTCACCCAAATCTAGCAAATCCTACATCCAGCTGTATCCATCCTTCAACACATAACCAAGAAACCTTCGGAAATCATGTACCTCAACCTTCGAAAAGCATCCGTTATACAAGTAATGGCGATACTCCCGAACTCCCGCCTAGTACTGGGTGGCGTCGAGGTTATTTCACCAACGAACTGCATAAAAGAGATTTTCAATGTCGGCGTACTAAACTCAGGTATTCCAGAACTGCAACGATAAAATTATGACGACAACACCTCGGAGCTCAAGTCCCCGGGACACTTCCACAAAACCCCTGACAGGAGGCACCAAGACAATGTTCTCATCATAAAACCATCGGAACGATTCCAAGATACCCGCGTGATCCTAAATTTGTTTTTAGTGAAATTTGAGAAGAGAAGAGTCAAAACTCTACGTCAGGATGCCTTACTAGAGCGATGAGGAGACTGGGGAGTAAAAAGAATTCCTAAACTCTCCGATATATAATTCCTAAATGACTCAAAACATTTTTCTAGACTCAACAGCGGCAGCTAATTCGATCAAGCAATGTGGCTCCTAAGGTCGGGGAAGGCTCTGATACCAACTTGTAACGCCCTCGATGCGGCTATATCTCCCACGTGTCGTAGCATGACTTAGAGGAATAACCGCATTGAAAGCAATGTCGCAAGTGAGGTAATCTTCACACAAACCCATGTAATACATAAGGGAAAAGAGATACATAGTTGGCTTACAATCGCCACTTCACAAAATTACATGAATAACGCATTACATCATCCAAATACAATCAAGGCCCGACTACGGAGCCAAAATAAAAGAAGAACCCCAAATGCGACAAAGGTCCCCGATCGACCCCAACTGGGCTCCACTACTGATCAACTAGAACGAAACAACATAAAGGACAAGATCTTCATAGAGCTCCTCCTTGAGCTTGGTTGCATCATCTGCACGGACTCATCGGCACCTGCAAGCTGGTTTTGGAAGTATCTGTGAGCCACAGGGACTCAGCAATCTCGCAGCCTCATGATCAAGACTATTTAAGCTTATGGGTAAGGTAAAGGTATGAGGTGGAGCTGCAGCAAGCGACTAGCATATATGGTGGCTAACATACACAAATGAGAGCGAGAAGAGAAGGCAAAGCATGTTCGGGAAAGTATGATCAAGAAGTGATCCTAAACAACCTACGTCAAGCATAACTCCAACAACCGTGTTCACTTCCCGGACTCCGCCAGAAAGAGTCCATCACGGTGACACACGCTGTTGATTCATTTTAATTAAGGTTAAGTTCAGGTTATCTACAACCGGACATTAACAAATTCCCATCTGCCCATAACCGCGGGCACGGCTTTCGAAAGTTCAAATCACTGCAGGGGTGTCCCAACTTAGCCCATGACAAGCTCTCACGGTCAACGAAGGAATAGACCTCCTCCCGAGACGTTCCGGTCAGACTCGGTATCCCGGTATAACAAGACATTTCGACAGGGTAAACAAAACCAGTAACACCGCCCGAATGTGCCGACAAATCCCGATAGGAGCTGCACATATCTCGTTCTCAGGGCACACTCAGATGAGCGCTCCATACAACTAAAACCAAACCTCGAGTTTCCCCGAGGGGGCGCTGCACAGGACTCTAGTTTGGACCAACACTCAGAGGAGCACTAGCCCGGGGGGGGGGGGGTAAAATAATGATGACCCTCAGGAGTGCGACTCCCAAGGGAAAAGAAATGGCTAGGTGGCAAATGTTAAAACCAATGTTGGGCATTGCTGGAAGAGCTTTACTTAAGGCGAACTGTCAAGGGGTTCCCATTATTACCCAACCGCGTAAGGAACACAAAATCCAGGAACATAACACCGATATGACGGAAACTAGGGCGGCAAGAGTGGAACAAAACACCAGGCATAAGGCCGAGCCTTCCACCCTTTACCAAGTATATAGATGCATTAATTAAATAAGATATATTGTGATATCCCAACAAGTAAACATGTTCCAACAAGGAACAACATCTCCATGTTCCAACAAGGAACAAAACTTCAATCTTCACCTGCAACTAACAACGCTATAAGAGGGGCTGAGCAAAGCTGTAACATAGCCAAACAATGGTTTGGTAGGACAAGGTGGGTTAGAGGCTTGGTTGAACAACATGGGAGGCATTACAAGCAAGTGGTAGGTATCGCAGCATAGGCATAGCAAAAGAGCGAGCAACTAAGCAAGCAAAGATAGAAGTGATTTCGAGGGTATGGTCATCTTGCCTGAGATCCTGCAAGGAAGAAGAACGAGTCCATGAACAAGACAAACGGACGTAGTCGAACGAATCCTCACAACACGACGTTATCGGAACCAACCCAAAGAAGCGACACCGGAAAGAAGCAAACAACATAGTAAACAAACCACACATGAACATGGCATGATGCACAACCAAGTATGATGCATGTCCGGGTTAAAATGCATGGCATGGCAAGATGCACAGACAATCCTACAAATTAAGTGGAGCTCAATATGCAACGGACTTTCATATTGAAGAAAACACCACATGACTTATTTAGTTCTCTCTCGTTTATGTACCCAACAAGATTAAATGTTGTTAGCATGGCAAGAGGTGAAACAAAACAAAACAACCTATCTAGGCAAGTTTAAATGAGGCCGGAAACAACGAACAACAATTCCGGTAAAGCCCCATATGCCTATTTTAGATTTGGTGCGGTTCTGCCCTAAACATAATTTTATAGTTGTTAAACATGCAAAGTGAAGCCACCATGTTAAACTAGGCATTTTTATACCCCATTTACATATAAAGTTTATTAAAATCCGAGTTACGGTTATTTAGTTATGAAATAAATCATTTTAGCATGGCATAGGAGCAAATTTAAACAAACAGCAAATTAAACATTTTAAACATGGGTGAAAATGACATATTATGAAACTAGGTGCAATTCTAAGCATTTTTCATATTAATTTTATTTTAATATGATGCATCGTTTGTGAGTTACAATATGCATGATGTTTAGAGACCTTTCTGTGAAAACTGCAGTCTCATGATAAAAAGCTAAAATCGCAACAGGGAAATAAAAACACGCTGGGCCGAATCCAGTCGCGGGCCTAACAGGAACAGGCGCTGGGAGGGGGATTTCTGACCATGGGCTATGGCCCAGGTCGGTGGAAGAGGCCAATCCAGGACGCAGCACGTTGAGGCCCACCCGGATGTATGCATGCCGAGCGATCTGGCACGGGAGGCCGAACGAGGCCGGGTCAACGAAGCCGGCCGGACGCGTCGTCTACGTCCTTCGAAAGGAACAAAGGCGAGGCAGAGGGCCATGGCACGGCGACTTCAGGCGAGGGGACGGCAAGGAGGTGCTGGGACGGCGGGATCTGGCGAGTCTGGGTGCGGGGATGGAGCTCCAGCGGCGCGAGGATGTTCTTCGGCTCGGTGGAGCTGGCCTTGCAGAAGAGACATGGCGGCGCGTGGTGCTCGTCGCAGAAGAGGGCGACTGCAGCAAGACAGAGGAACGGACGAAGCTCCTGCAGGGCGGGCGTCCATGGCATCCCTGATGGAGGTGGCCACCGGCGGCAACGCTCCGGCAACGAAGCTTCTCCTTGATGCCGGCGGGGTTGCAGGTGAACTCCTATACCTGGTACAGGGAGAGAACGAGGGGTGAGGTAGAGAGGAGAGAAGCCAGGGAAGGAAACGGAGAGTGGGAGAGCAGGGAGAGGGGCGACCTGGTCCTGGACGTGGTCACCGACAGCCGAGTCGACGGAGGGCGCGGCCTGCGGCGGCCTGCGAGGTCGAGGCCTCGATCCAACCTGGATCGAGCGCTGTCTGGTGGTTGGAAGGATGGATGGATCGGGAAGGCAGGGGAGGCCCTGATTGGAGCGATAGGGAAAACGAGGTGGACGTGGGGATCAGGGAGGATCTCGATGTGGGAGTTGGCAAGTGCTGGCGCGAGGAGGAAGGATGGGACAACTTTCCTTGATTTTAGGGTTGGACTGATACATATATAGCAGGTGGATATTAGGTTAGGGGCTATCTCGACCCTATGATCGCAAATGGACGATCGCGGATAAAATAGCTAGGGAGTCCAAATAAGAAAACGGAGACGTTTTGTAGATGTTTGGGGATGTTCTGGATCCAACGGTGACGACTGCCTGGGTCGGGTCCGGGACAACTTTTCGGACGTGCGCGCGAGGGGGTTTGATGCACTGAGCAGAGAGGGTTTCGGACCGTGCGGTCGCATCGGACAACTCCGGAAGCGAAGAGGGGAAGGAGGATGGATTAGGGGGGCTGTGGCGAGACTGTGAGGGGGAGAAGAGAGAGAGAGGGCCGGCATCTATTTCCAGAGACCGAAAACGTCCGACGTTAGACCGACTATAATGTCGCTATAGTTAACCGTTGGGGCATCAAACGAACTCCGATTGTGATGAAACTTTGTAGGCGGTCTACCTACACTATAACAAGACCGCATGCCAACTCTCATCCCATTCCGAGAACATTTTCCGGCCACTTATAAAATAATATTTCGGACATGCCGCAGGCGCGAGCAAGTGTGTCTGGGCTCAGAACGGACAATGGAAGGAACGAGGAGACCGGGACGGATGCAAGTTTTGAAAAACATGATGATGCAATGCACATGATGACATGGCAAGATGCAACACGCAAGCAAATGACATGGCAACGATGGCGAATAACTGGACGATAGCTGGCACATCGGTCTTGGGGCGTTACAAGTGCGGCCTCCGTGGCAGTGTCTATCCACTCATCCATGGATGGCGCAACTGGCTCGGAATTGAGGGTCGGAGCGGTTACCGGCGCGATCTCCTGAACATTGTCCGATGGCAGAGCTAAATCATGCTCATCATGACCGTGTGGCGCACTAGGCAGGGGCTCGAATCCGTCAAAGATCAAGTCTCCGCGGATATCGGCCGTGTAGTTTAGGCTTCCAAACCTGACCTGGTGGCCAGGGGCGTAACTCTCGATCTGCTCCAGATGGCCAAGTGAGTTGGCCCACAGTGCGAAGCCACCGAACACAAAGATCTGTCCGGGGAGAAAGGTCTCACCCTGGACTGCATCGCTATCGATGATTGAAGGAGCCATCAAGCCTAATGATGACGACACAGAGGAACTCTCAATGAAAGCACCAATGTCGGTGTCAAAACCGGCGGATCTCGGGTAGGGGGTCCCGAACTGTGCGTCCAAGGCGGATGGTAACAGGAGGCAGGTGACACGATGTTTTACCCAGGTTCAGGCCCTCTTGATGGAGGTAAAACCCTACGTCCTGCTTGATTTATTCTTGATAATATGAGTAGTACAAGAGTTGATCTACCACGAGATCGGAGAGGCTAAACCCTAGAAGCTAGCCTATGGTATGATTGTATGTTGTCCTACGGACTAAAACCCTCCGGTTTATATAGACACCGGGAGGGGCTAGGGTTACACAAGGTCGGTTACAAAGGAGGAGATATACATATCCGTACTGCCTAGTTTGCCTTCCACGCCAAGTAGAGTCTCATCCGGACACGGGACGAAGTCTTCAATATCGTACCTTCATAGTCCAACAGTTCGACCAAAGGATATAGTTCGGCTATCCGGAGACCCCCTAATCCAGGACTCCCTCATACCTGGTCGCTAATAAAACATTCACGGTCAAGTCCCTGAGTTTTCAGTTTAGCCCCTAAACTTCGGATGGTAGTATCTTTTTAACTGTAACTCCAAATTCGACGAAACCAGCGGCAAAATGTTCGTCTCGAATAGCTTTATCCAGAGAATCAGCTTTGAAAACTTTTGGCCAATTTAAAATTTGAATTTATTCAGGTTTGAATTCAAACTTCAACTGGCCATATCTCCTAAACCGTAGCTCCGATTGATGTGATTCTTTTTGCACCATGTCACCGTAGCCAAACCCTAACACTTGGACCATTGTCACATATTTTCACACACCTAGGATCTATCCATGAAAGTTTTATTACTATGCCAAGTATGCACGACAGATCACATCAGGGTTTTGCACCTTATGTCACATATTGTTGGCACCTAGAATTATTTGCATGCAAGTTATGTGTGTTGGGTTTCCATTTGGTTTTCCTAGCCTTTCGTGTTGCACGTTATTGCTCTCTGGAATGATTGCTTATGTATGTTATTTTACTTTGATGATAGACTGTCCGGAGTGCGAAGCCGAGTACTATCGATCTTTAGAATTCAACTACCGGTATCCAGGCAAGTTCACATTTGACCATACTTTTAATTACCTATGTTTTTTTCTGCACTTAGTCCATTGTAGTAGGAATGCATGGTAGGAAAATTTATGTAGGTTGGCTATGTTTTTACCTAGTAGTTCATTGAGGTAGGTTTGAACCATATACCTTTGTCACCACCGCGTAAGTTTAATTTTTCCTCGCCAATGTAGACGTGGATTGGGAAGTGTTCATTGTGAGAGATGCGTGACAAAGTAGTAAGTAGGACGAAGATAACTTAATGAACTACCTGGGCGGATGTTTGGTTTGAATAGTGGCGAAGTACAGTGGGAGCATGCATGGGAAATCCATGGTGGTGCACCACTAGTGGTCCGTCCGCCTAGGCTGAAAGAGATCAATCGTATTCTCATGTCTAGAAGCTTATGTGTGTAGCCACAAGCCAATATGGGCTCTGGCTTAGTTGAGTAGTTAGTGTGACCCCTTCCGGGATGGGCTAGCAGATGTAGAATGATGTAGGTGTACCGGCCTATCCGTGGGTTAAGGGGGAACATTTTCAAAAGGCTATGTCTTGGTCATCCTGTTCTCAAACGCTAGGCAGTGCGAGAACTTCAAGGGAAGCAATCGAGTCTTGTGGGGAAAAGTGCACAAACCTCTGTAGAGTGTTAAAACCTAATCGATTAGCCGTGTCCCCGGTTACGGACAACTTGAGCATCTAGTAGTGGAAATGCTGGGAGATCTCATCACTCTTAATTAAATAGTTGGTTTTTAAATGAAACTTTTGGAATGGATTGAGTTGGGTTTACCAACTCATCCTATGCTATACAATAGTGATAGAATAATATCTTTTATTCTAGGGGAAAACTAGAGTTATGCAAAAAACTAAACTTAGAGCTTCCCACCAGCCAAATTGCATGTACAAATAGGTTCATTATTCTTATGATGTGACTTGCCAGTACATTCAATGTACTGACCTACATGGCTGCAATGTTTTATGTTGCAGGAATTTTCTACGACGAGTAAGAGTTACGTTGTAGGGTTACGGTCTACACTCAATTTGCCGTTGGCGTTGATGGACTCCACACCCTTATGTTTGTTTCTGTTGAGACTTATGAGGTATATATATTAGTTTTACGTTATTTATACATGTGATTGCACTTTGAAATATACATTGATGTACTGTGTGTGCCAGCATACTGATCCAGGGATGGCACAGATACACAGAGGCTTGGCCATTTGAGGTCGGGTCGCTACAGAGATGGTATCAGAGCACATGTTGAATGTAGGACGTGACCCTAGAAACTGGAAAGCCCTTAGGAATGGATTTCTCTTAAAATTTATTTTTCAAAAAGGTCCTTTATCTCTCTTCTTTTCTGAGCTTTATCAAATCTTTCCTTTTACCTCAAATAGTTAGGCAATACCCTGTTCCCTTGGACCACACGGAGGATGAACTGAAGCCACTCCGAGAACGACAAGATATCAGACTTCACCATACACTAGAAGAACTGAAGCTAATACTGATGAATCCTCTGAAGAATTGAAGAATTTGAAGACACTGACATAATCCAAGATTTATACGAACTTTAGAGGACCAAACCCCTGTTGTATACTCACGTTAGATGCGATGTTTGTGAGCTGTCATTGTTTGATCTTTTTCCTGACAGCCACAAATAAAACTTATTTTCAAAACTATATTGTATGTATTGTGTGTATCTCTCTATCCCTCTCTCGTATCTCATCCCAAAACCCTTGGACCCAATAGATGATGAATTAATATGGACTTGTATTCTCTGAACCGATCACTTAGTTGGAGGCCGAGCTATGGATTCAAAACATGGAGAATCACTTCAGGAGCAATTTGGTTGCAAGGAAGTATGAGGTTCAATACGCTCTTCAGTACTTTACAAAAAGTGGTGTAACCTGGTGGAAAATGCATCAGGCCATACAAGGATGTAACGGAGCAAAAACTTGGGAGGAATTCAAGATGACTCTACTAAGGTCTCGTCTTATTCATAAGTCCTATGGCAATAAAATGAAGAAACCTTGTGCATGCAAGATTTGTGGTGAGATAGGACATACCCATGAAGAACACAAGGATGGATGCCATCATTGTGAAGGAAATCACCAAGCTGAAGAATGTCCAACCATGAAGGTTACTTGTTTCTTGTATGAAGGAACTACGCACTACCCTACCCAGTGTCATATTTATCCCAAGGTACAAGAAATTACCAAGCAACAGAAGGAATCAATGAAAGAAGCCCTCAGGGAAAGTTTAAGAAAAACGGTGATGAAAGAAGATGTTGATGACCCTGATGGAGAAATCCTAAACAGATTTTACTCAAATGCTTGCTATTCATGTGGAGGAGAAGGACATTTCTCACAATATTGCATGAAGGAAAACCAACAGTATCTGGGAGACTTCCCTATAGAAGAAGTGGAGTTTGATCGACAAGAGATAGAGGAATTGATTGGAACAAAGAAGTCGAGGAAGAGAAAGAGCATGTGTCCCCAGAACAACCTAGTTTCTGCAGAAAAGGACCTGAGTCAAATCACTTGTTACAGGTGCAAGCATTTAGGTCATTACGCTAGCAAATGCCCAGCAAGGAAGCCAAGGACCCAAGGAGCCACCAGGAAGCCCCTGGATTTGTCTGAAGTCATTTGTTTACGCTGAAAAGGAGTAGGACATTTTGCCCGAGAATGTTCAGACCCGAGGAAAGCTTGAGCTGAGTAGTTGAGATCTTGGTATTGGAATAAAGCATGTAATAAATGTGGAACACACTTTTATTTTCGTTGGGGGGTGTTGAGTTGAGTTATGAAATGGAAATTATAATAGCCCATGGAGCAATAAAAGTTGATGTGGTTGGAATCTCATGTGAAATGTTATGAGTTGTTGTTTATTGGGAGTGCCTCTCTCATTATCTCACCCAGACTTAAACCCTGAACCCATGGACAAGCTGACCCAAACCTTTCCCGAAAAATAACCACATTTCACCCAAGGAAATAGATACATTATCTTGAGTACCCCTTCTATCTTATACCTGCAGATGACAACCCTTTACAAGTCTTTTCTCAAGGGCCCGGAAACAATCATGACCCTGACTAGTGATCAGGATTACCCAAAAATCTTGAAGGACATGATGAAGCATATTCATCTTGAAGGAGATGCAGTCTACAAGGGTTATCCTTTCATGGAGAATGGAGTTGAACTTTGGTACATGGAGGTACACCTCCACCGTGTGAAGGGAGTTTGCCCAAAGACTATGGGTCAATACCTTTTCATTTCTCGAGTACCGTGAGCAACATTCTTTGACTCTGTTCGTGAAGCTGCTATGGAAGCCATACGTCAGATTGGAGAAATACTTGAAGCAAGACTCCATCACACTCAGGAATACATGAGAGAGGTGCATGCAGAGATGATGGAGATGAAGCTCATGGCCACCATGATGAAGCAGAAGATCGATGATTTCAAGGATCACATCGCACAATTCCAGTGAAACTGAAAACATCTTCAAGAAGGACGAATGAATGAAGATGGAAGTAATACTTGACCATACCAAACTATGTGGGTGGCAGCTTTTGTAATAGAGTACTTTTGAAATTTGAGTTTTGAGTAGTGGTCAAGGATGTAATAAAGGATTTGATATGAAGATAATATGAATTATGGATGAACAAGTGCATTTTTTTGTGATACTTGTTTGTGTGAACACTTGACCAATGGAAAAGAAAATGTATTCCATAGAGTGGAGTTTGGACAAATGAGTTGGAGTTTTATTTTAGTTATGATGGTTACCCCAAGAGTATGAAGGAATGAAGTACTATTGGGTTTAAAGGAGATGTAATGTTGGAATATGGAACAATAGTAACTCCAAGGTTGAGTTAAAGATATACAAGTGTTGAAGTGGGCCATAACCCACAGGACTCAAGATTTGAAAAGGAAACAAGCAAAATCTTGTTGAAGAAAAGAATTCTAGAAGAAGTTGTGATTTCATCAACAGACGTTACATACGAGGTTACATAAACCTGAGAGTTGTGAAGAAACGACAGAGGTTTTGTTTGGCTTGCAGAACCAATGGATTTACCCGAACCCAGTTTGTGGAGAAGAGAAGTTCTGCAATGCTTGTGAGGGTGCCCAAGTATTAGAAAACGTGATTCACTATCTGCGTATGTGGTAATGATTCAAGTACGGGATGGATTGGCCCCCCATACTGGAGACTTCTATCATGAACTATCATATATTGATGCAAAATCAGAGAGCCTTAAAACCCTAGAAAAGTGTCGACGCGATAAGCCAAAAACCTTAGAATGGCAGGACGATGGAAACCCTATACATGCACCTTTTGCCAATCATAGGTTATGCAGTGAGGTTCAACCCAGACCCATTTCCTGCAGGAGAAACCAAAAATTGTCGACCACCATGAGGTCTTCGATAATTGTTTAGCATTGGCGCCATACTTGTCAAGTCTTAGAAGGATCTTATTTTGATGCAAGGACTCTAGGTTTTGAGGAAAAGGTTATGCCCTTACGGGAATTGCACAAGTGAAGGAGTTATCTCGAAGAATATGAGAATATCGACACTGTAAATGCAAAGGATGGAGTAAATGAGTTTTGTTGGAACCGTAACCATGCTTCTAAGGGTGGTAGCACCCCATACCATGTGTTGATTAATGGATTTTCAAGAAGACCCCCCCCCCCCAAACCTAAACTTCTTTCTAGCCTCTCTGAATCTCGAGGACGAGATTCATTTTAAGGGTGGTAGTTTGTAACATCCCAAAAATTTAAATTTTGGAATGTTATATTAAGTAAATTATTATGATTGTCTGTTTTATTGTTGTGTGATTGATTGTGTGAAAATGATTGGAAATTGAAAACTTTTTGAAAGTTGAATGAGAGGGAATAAGGGGACTTTCCCAAAACTTTTCATCTTGGATTTTGATCTCCCTGAGTTCAAATTAATTTAATTACAAAACCCTAGAGTTAAGATAATAGGACTTCTTTCATTTAAAGAAATGAAAAGGGGTTCAAAAATGATTTGAATTTCCATTTGAGATATTCAAATATAGGAACTTTAAGCAACTCAATGAGTTCATGAGGGAAGATAAAATGACTTCTTCATATTTGAAGAAAGAGAGTTGGAAGTTTCAAAGAAATAGATTGGAAGTCACTTTAAAGTTATTTGAAACTCATTTTCCATTTGAAGTTGTTTGAAATTCAAAATTCAAATCCAATTGGGAGTTATTTGAGTTTCTGTTCAAAATATTTTCTCCTAAAAATAAATAAATGGAAATAAGGGTAAAATGATTCCCTTCAATAGAAACTTAGGAGAAAATAAGTTTGAAATCATTTTTTCTATTTTAAAAATGATTTTTATTGATTTTAAATGCAATAGTAGCACTGTTTGACTTTTATGAATTTTTTTGGAATTTATTTGATCTTGGAAAATAGTTCATCTTATTCTTGGTATTTTTCTGAGCATTTTGATATATAATATGCCTATGTAAAAAAATTAATTTTTTATTCTGCTACAGTTTTCTTTTGTATTTTTTTTACAAAAACACACACACACACACCCCCACCTGGACCGAGGCCAGCTCGGCCCAAGAGCCGGTCCACGGCCATAGCTTGCCACGCCAGCATCGCGGCCCGCTCCCAGCACTCGGAGGCAACTTTGGCCCAGGGGCGCACCGACCGGCCCACCGGCCGATAGGCCGAGGCCGTCGCCCGAGCGCTTCGCCTCGCATGCCCGCGCCTCTCTCGCTCGCTCGCTCCCCACTCGCACTCGCTGCCAGATGGGCCCCACCCCTATCTTCCCCAACCTCCCGCTCCCCCTGTTCAGTTAGAGCACGCGCGTGCCGCCCGAACCCGCCGACCGCATCCCTCTCGGGATAAGCATCATCGCCACGACTCCACAGCCCCTACTCGCGCCTATAAATGCCCCCGACGCCCCTTGTTCGATTCTGCTACTTTGCTCCTCCTCACGCCGCTCACATCACTCACCCCGTTTGTTTGGATCTCGCCGGCCGAATCTCCGTCGCCGGAGTTTGTCGTCATCCGTAAAGCTGCCTCGACCCCGTTCTTCTTCACCAAGACACTGCCCAAGTCCGTGTGCATTCCGTTGACATCTCTTTTGCCCCTAGGGACAACTGGAGACGCCGCCCCGACGACCTGCGTCCTCGCCGGAGCACGGAGCCGCCATCCCCGCGCAGCACAACCCAGACCAGCCCGACGTGCACCGTCACCCTCACCGGACCGCCCACACCGCGACGCATTTCCCCATCTCCTTCCCCGCCGCCAAGGACCACTACAGTCGCCGCCCTGCCACCGCCCGAAGCCAGTGTTGCCGTCTCCTGTACGTCGTCGTCGCTCACTGTGAGCCGCTCACCCTCGCTCGTTTTTTGTTGTTGTATTAGATCGGTTAACCATGGTTTCATTAAACCATGCGGTTTTAGTAAAAACCGGTCTCCAGTTTTCATTTTTTTTCTTGCCGCGATAGCTGTTTTGCTTAGGTAGCGGCCGTTCAACGAATAGATTACGCAGTGAATGCTGCTCGCCCAGTAGGAAGCCGCCATGTGGCCAGGGACCTGGTTGCGAATAAAACTTTCACGGTCAAGTCCCTAAGTTTTCAGTTTAGCCCATAAACTTCGAATGGTAGTATCTTTTTAACCGTAACTCCAAATTCGACGAAACCAGCGGCAAAATGTTCGTCTCAAATAGCTTTATCCAGAGAACCAGCTTTGAAAACTTTTGGCCAATTTAAAATTTGAATTTATTCAGGTTTGAATTCAAACTTCAATTGGCCATATCTCCTAAACCGTAGATCCGATTGATGTGATTCTTTTTGCACCATGTCACCGTAGCCAAACCCTACCACTTGGACCATTGTCACATATTTTCACACACCTAGGATCTGTCCATGATAATTTTATTACTATGCCAAGTATGCATGATAATTCAACTACCGGTATCCAGGCAAGTTCACATTTGACCATACTTTTAATTACCTACATTTTTTTTCTGCACTTAGTCCGTTGTAGTAGGAATGCATGGTAGGAAAATTTATGCAGGTTGGCTATGTTTTTACCTAGTAGTTCATTAAGGTAGGTTTGAACCATATACCTTTGTCACCACCGCGTAAGTTTAATTTTGCCTCGCCAATGTAGACGTGGATTGGGAAGTATTCATTGTGAGAGATGAGTGACAAAGTAGTAAGTAGGACCAAGATAACTTAATGAACTACCTGGGCGAAGGTTTGGTTTGAATGGTGGCGAAGTACAGTGGGAGCATGCATGGGAAATCCATGGTGGTGCACCACTAGTGGTCCGTCCGCCCAGGCTCAAAGAGATCAGTCGTATTCTCATGTCTAGAAGCTTACGTGTGCAGCCACAAGCCAATATTGGTTCTGGCTTAGTTGAGTAGTTAGTGTGACCCCTTCCGGGATGGGCTAGCAGATGTAGAATGATGTAGGTGTACCGGCCTATCCGTGGGTTAAGGGGAACATTTTTGAAAGGCTATGTATCGGTCATCCTGTTCTCAAACGCCAGGCAGTGCGAGAACTTCAAGGGTGGCGATCGAGTCTTGTGGGGAAAAATGCGCAAACCTCTGCAGAGTGTTAAAACCTAATTGATTAGCTGTGTCCCCAGTACGGACAACTTGAGCATCTAGTAGTGGAAATGCTAGGAGATCTCATCACTCTTAATTAAACAGTTGGGTTTTAAATGAAACTTTGGGAATGGATTGAGTTGGGTTTACCAACTCATCCTATGCTATACAATAGTGATAGAATAATATCTTTTATTCTAGGGAAAAACTAGCGTTATGCAAAAAACTAAACTTAGAGCTTCCCACCAGCCAAATTTCTTGTACAAATAGGTTCATTATTATTATGATGTGACTTGCCAGTACATTCAATGTACTGACCTACATGGCTGCAACGTTTTATGTTGCAGGAATTTTCTACGACGAGTAAGAGTTACGTTGTAGGGTTACGGTCTACACTCAACTTGTCGTTGGCGTTGATGGACTCCACACCCTTATGTTTGTTTCCGCTGAGACTTATGAGTGATATATATATATATATATATATATATATATATATATCAGTTTTACGTTATTTATACATGTGATTGCACTTTGATATATACATTGATGTACTGTGTGTGTGCCAGCATACCGATCCAGGGATGGCACGGATACACAGAGGCTTGGCCGTTTGAGGTCGGGTCGCTACACTTGTTTTGCTTTGTGTTTTTACTCTTGATTCCTTGCTGGACACACCTATTTAAGAGAGCCAAAATTATGCCATGACTTGTTAGAATTGCTCTCTATGCTTCACTTAAATTTTTATGAGCTATGGATTTGCTCTAGTGCTTCACTTATATCTTTTTGAGCACGGTGTGCTTTAGTATTTTTGAAGAAATTCTCTCTTGCTTCACTTAAATTTATTTGAGAGTTAGTAAAATTTTCAAGAAATTCTCTCTTGCTTCACTTAAATTATTCTGAGAGAAAGAAATATTATGCTAATGATCTTCACTTATATTTGTTTGAGCTTATCAAAAGCAACACATGAAAATTAGTCCCAAAGTGATAGATATCCAAGAAGGATATATAATCAAAACTTTCATGAAGATCATTGGAAAAAATAAACTTGATTCTTAGTAATAGTTTTGAGGTATGATGATGTGATATGTGAGTCATGTTGATAAGTAATTATGCATTAGTAAGAATATTGGTGTTAAGGTTTGTGATTCCCTATGCAAGCACGAAATTCAATAGTTATGCAATGAAATTATATCCTACTTGTGGTGCATTATTCGGTGTTAATTATGCTTAATGCTCGCTTATGAGATTATTTGTTTCTTGGTTGGTCGCTTCTCAATCTTTTGCTAGCCTTCATTTTGCACTAAGTATGATCACTACTTGTGCATCCAAAATCCTTTAAACCAGTTTTGCCACATGAGTCCACTATACCTACCTATATGTGGTATTCTTTTGCCGTTTTAAGCAAATTTTTGTGTGCCATCTCTAATATTCAAAATAAATTTCTCTTTTGTGTGCTCGTACCGCTTGCGAGGCGGTGAGGGGTGACTAATATTTTCCATGCTAGATGTGTTATTCTCACAACGAGTGTTTATTCACTTGTCATTGCACGAGAGTAAGGCAAAGGTATTAGGGATGCTCGGTCCCGAAATGAAAAATGAACTTACTTTATGTTGTCAAATAATAAATTCCTTGGAAAGTGTTGTTATGGAAGGCACCCATGGATACAGTTAGCCATGGAAAGTGAAAGTATGGTGGAAAAAGGAATAAACTTTAATTTCTGTTTGGGAACCGCTTATGATATATCTAGCATGGAAAGTGTTGGGAACTCTAAGTCGTTTTTGGTGGTGGGAAAACTATGCCTCTCAAAATGTTTTTATCTCTCAATTTTCACTTTGAGCTCTGGCACCTCTACAAATCTCTACTTCCCTCTGCGAAGGCCTTTCTTTTACTTTATGCAATTTTTATTTTTATTTCAGTCTCCATCTTCTCTTACAAAAGCACCAACTAGGAGGCACTATAATCGTACTTGAGCATGATGGGCTAGAGATAACTTATTTTAGAGTTGATATTTTAAAAGACATGGTTGCTTGTTGGTATGCTTGATTATTTTAGTTATCATGTGAAAACTAGACTATTGCTTTGAAAAATATAAAAGTCCAATTGTCCATGCTACAAAGAAAAGAATATGATATGACATGTCAGGCAGCATTCCACATCAAAAATTCTATTTTTATCATTTACCTACTCGAGGACGAGTAGGAACTAAGCTTGGGGATGATGATACGTCTCCAACGTATCTATAATTTTTGATTGTTCCATG
This sequence comes from Triticum aestivum, assembly GCF_018294505.1. Lineage (NCBI taxonomy): Eukaryota > Viridiplantae > Streptophyta > Magnoliopsida > Poales > Poaceae > Triticum > Triticum aestivum. The sequence goes on along the minus strand of NC_057806.1, from coordinate 372,024,604 downwards.
CTATTGTATTATCATTCTTGGATGTTTTATAATCATTTTGTAGTCATTTTATATCATTTTTTGGTACTAACCTATTGACATAGTGCCAACTGCCAGTTGTTTTCTGCATTTTTTTACATCGCAGGAAATCATTACCAAACGGAGTCCAAACGCAGCAAAACTTTTTGTGGACTTTTTTGGACTAGAAGACATCCAGTGGGCTAGAGAAGCGCATAGGGGGTGCTCCGAGGGGAGCACAACCCACCAGGGCACGCCAGGAGGCCCAGATGCGCCCTAGTCGGTTGTGCCCACCTCGGTTGCCCCCCGAACCGCCTCTTTGCTCTATAAATACTCCAATATTCCAAAAACCCTAAGGGAGTCAACGGAAATCAATTCCATCTACCACAGAGTCCAGAACCACCAGATCCAATCTAGACACCATCACAGAGGGGTCCACCACTTCCATTGGTGCCTCTCCGATGATGCGTCAGTAGTTCTTTGTAGACCTTTGGGTCCATAGTTAGTAGCTAGATGACTTCTTCTCCCTTGTTTGATTCTCAATACAATGGTCTCTTGGAGATCCATATGATGTAACTCTTTTTGTAGTGTGTTTGTTGGGATCGGAAGAACTTTGAGTTTATGATCAGATATATCTTTTTTATCCATAGAAGTTATTTGAGTTTCTTTGATCTCTTATATGCATGATTGCTTATAGCCTCATATTTCTTCTATGATATTTGGGTTTTGTTTGGCCAACTTGATCTATTTATCTTGCAATGGGAAGAGGTGCTTTGTAGTAGGTTCGATCTTACGGTGCTTGATCCCAGTGACAGAAGGGGAACCGACACGTATGTATCGTTGCTACTAAGGATAAAATGATGTGGTCTATTTCTACATAAATGGATCTTGTATATATCATGTCATATTCTTTATTGCATTACTCCGTTTCTCCATGAAATTAATACACTAGATGCATGCTAGATAGCGGTCAATGTGTGAAGTAATATTAGTAGATGCATGCAGGAATCGGTCTACTAATCTTGGATGTGATACCTATGTAATGATCATTGCCTGGATATCGTCATGATTATTTGAAGTTCTATAAATCGACCAACAGTAATTTGTTTACCCACCATTTTCTATTTTCCTCGAGAGCAGCCACTAGTGAAACATACGGTCCCCGAGTCTCTTTCTCATATTATTTGCCTTTGTGGTCTATTTTTTCCGTTGCTTTTATTTTTAGATCTATTAGACCAAAAATACAAAAATACCTTGGTGCACTTTGTGTTATTTGGCGTTCGGTCTATCAATATTTACTACTCTCTCATGTTCGTTTGCCAATTTTTGGTGCCACTACCCGAAAGGGATTGATAACCCCTTTTACATGTCGGGTTGCGAGTATTTTGTTATTGTGTGCAGGTGCTATTTACATAGTGTTGTTTGGTTCTCCTACTGCTATTTACATAACCTTGGTCTCGTAACTGCGGGAAATACCTACCACCGCTGTGCTGCATCATCCCTTGCTCTTTGGGAAAATATCGACGTAGCTTCAAGCCGCATCACTCAGCCACCTTGTACGTTGTGCCCGTGGTCACGACTTCAAATACCCACCGTCCAATAATTTATTTTTGTTTGTTTTCATGCTTATACCCGCTGATAGGTGGGCCCAATGGTAGTGAGATAAGGTGTCCTGATGATGCAACACTAGATGCACCACGTGGAGCGTTTAACTAGTCAACTAATGATGTCTTCAACAAATACAAAGCTGTACGGTGAGGGGACCCTCCTGTTAGTGGTAGCGGGGAGGGGGCGTGCGATCGGGTGGCTGATCCGCAGCGGGTTCGGCCGGGGCAGGCCAGCTCTGGTGGGCTGACTGGCTAGCGCCGACCCAGGCAATGGCATGGTTTTTTTTGACAATGCTGACAGAAAAGAAAATAAAGAAAATAGAAAAATAAAATAATTTTATATAGACAATATATATATATATATCAAAAAGACCAGAAAAATAAATCCTAAATGGTGAACTATTTTTTAGAGGCAAAATACAAACTTTATAGAAATCATTTTTTGAAAATTCCAAATAAAACCAAATTTGAATTCAAAACTTTTGGCACTATTTTCTTCTGACTTTTTGAAGTGTCATGTTATCTCGTCTCATACTTTTTGAACAAATTATTTTTCAGAATTTTTTTAAATGAAATTCAAATACCATTTTGAATTCAAATCAAATCCAAATTTAAACAGAACTCAATTTCCTCTGAATTTTTTCAAATGCCACTCAATTCAAACAAAATGCAAGAGATGCTTGACTAACATTGTAAAACATTTGAAATTGAAAATTTGGGATGTTATAGACCGGTAGTATGATATTTCCTGGATCGAAACAAGGGTCTGAACTAAGGTATACCCTTATATCCGGTTACCATTCATCCAACCTAACTATAAGGGGCATCCTACTGAAGGCTCTGTTGGAATCATATTCGTCAACTAGGAAGAGAGTTGGAGACAACACTTGTGAGTTAGGCCTAAAGATAATGTGCATGCGGGAGACATGTCGGCAGATCTATGTATAGAGAAAGGGTCGATGGGGATCGTGTGTGCGTATGTGTGTGATAGAAAGAGTGCTTGTGACAAAGGTTAGCGAAAATAGTCGTAGATGGTTGTGAGAGAGAGGGAGGGTGATATAGAGAGCATGTGTGTGTGAGAAAGTTACTTCAGGAGAGAGTGTGAGCATGTATGAGAGACCGTCGATGGATATAGGTCGTGTGCGCATATATGTGAGAGAGAAAGTTAGCGCATGTGTAAGGAGGCGTAATAGACTGATGTACACATTGATTAAAAATATAAATTGTATCCAAACTTTTGGATGGGACCATGATATTTGCAATTCGTGTAACAAACGGTCATTTGTCTATCTAACATCCATATTCTATCGAATTTTAGCATGTCTATGTTATTATTCGACATAATTGACTCATAGAGTCAGTATTTTGAAGTGCGGACAATGAATAGCGTAATCAATTCAAATAAAAACGTGAGTATAGTTTAAGTTGTGTGCATATAGCACATTATACATATAAAAGATACATAGTGTAAATAGCTAGTAGGAACTAGCATACATTTGAATTCAACTTAAGGTGGTTTAAAATATTCGAATTCAACATGAACTCCATTCAGTTATTTGAATTCGATATCATGGCATTTGTAAGTAATACCTAAATTAAGGGGGCATCAATATTTGTTCCGATTTTGTACGTAATAGCATATATAGTCATGTACAGAATAGATTCAAATTTACCTCCTCCATTCCAAAATAATCGTAGTTATAGGATTTTCAAGAGTCAAAATTTCAAAAAGAAACGCATAATTTGATGATATTTTCAAGCATACAATGTCAAATTTAACATTATCTATTTAGGTCAATCCGAAAAGTTCAAGAGTACTCTAAATGTGAATGCTTCTGTTACAAAATTTCAAACGAAGCACCAAAAGAGCCTCTACTCGCCCAAAACTGCATGAGACCAATGTTTGTAGAAGGAAATTACTTTTCTAACTCTGACCCATGAAGCCTACCAGCCCGACGTCCAAAGGTCTAAACCAGGGCAGGTTTTTGTAACTTCATCTAGACGCCACACAACCGCCTCCAGAAAACATTCATACATAGTCGTCGCCTAAACACACATGCGCTCGGCCGAAATCGCTCCCGCCAATATTTGGGACACCTAGAATTACCGTCCTATCCCCGACCTGTAGTAGGTCCGAAATTTAAGAGGGGGCAAAGTTTGTACTTTCCCCAAATTTCAAACAAGCACGTCCCAGACCTAAACATGGTTCCCCCTTAGCTCCCCCTGGTCCGATTCCCCATTCATACTCCGTGGGTGCCAAAACTCCCTCTCCACCAGCCACGAAACCTAGCGTTTTCCGTCTGCCGCCCCATCACACCAATCCATCGCCGCCCTCATCCATCACGCCAGAGCTGATACCCCGACGTCGTCGTCCATCGCAACCACAACTGCAATGCCCTCCACGGCTAGTAGTTGAAGCCGAGGCCGAGCTACCTCAAGGATACCGACATGCGGCGTACCCGAGCCAGTTCAACCATGCCATCCTGCGCCTCACCGCTATCGTTCCAACATCGCCACTGTCCACCACACCTGAGCTATTACCGCTATGCCATCGTTCACCGCCGCAGATATGCTTCCCCTCTTCCGACAGACGACCACCGCAATACAGTCAACAACTTGGCCATGGGTTCATCCAAGGCTCCACCGTCCTCCACAACATCGGGTCCCCTGTTAAAACTAAGAAGATTGGCACAAAATCAGGAGGACATGGCACCAGCAGACGGAACTGGTACTCCTCTTCCCTTATTCATGCAAATTTTACATGTCTACTCGCACGGTATTCATCCCACAGAAGACACTAGTTGACCGCTTCTTATTGCACCTTCTTCCTAATACTAGATGTTCCTAGTAACTCACAATGCACAAGGTTTCTCCACATATACTATTTCACCTTAGCTAGAGGTCTGTTGCCCAACTAGATTTCAATTCCTGGTCAGTTGATTCCTAATTAAAGGAAGCACCACCCACGGAGGCGCCAGTCCGCCTGTTCGCAGGGGAAGCAGCGCCTCAGTGTTTGTCTTAGTGGTGTGTGGGGAGCAGGAGCTGATGGCGCCCTGATGACCCACAAGTATAGGGGATCTATCGTAGTCCTTTCGATAAGTAAGAGTGTCGAACCCAACAAGGAGCAGAAGGAAATGATAAGCAGTTTTCAGTAAGGTATTCTCTGCAAGCACTGAAATTATCGATAACAGATAGGTTTATGATAAGGTAATTTGTAATGGGTAACAAGTAATAAAAGTAAATAAGGTGCAGCAAGATGGCCCAATCCTTTTTGTAGCAAAGGACAAGCCTGGACAAACTCTTATACAAAGGAGAACGCTCTCGAGGACACATGGGAATTATCGTCAAGCTAGTTTTCATCACGTTCATATGATTCGTGTTGGTACTTTGATAATTTGATATGTGGGTGGACCGGTGCTTGGGTATTGCCCTTCCTTGGACAAGCATCCCACTTATGATTAACCCCTCTTGCAAGCATCCGCAACTACAAAAAAAGTATTAAGGTAAACCTAACCATAGCATGAAACATATGGATCCAAATCAGCCCCTTACGAAGCAACTCATAAACTAGGGTTTAAGCTTCTGTCACTCTAGCAACCCATTATCTACTTATTACTTCCCAATGCCTTCCTCTAAGACCAAATAATGGTGAAGTGTTATGTACTCGACGTTCACATAACACTGCTAGAGGAAAGACAACATACATCTCATCAAAATATCGAACGAATACCAAATTCACATGACTACTTATAGCAAGATTTCTCCCATGTCCTCAGGAACAAACGTAACTACTCACCAATCATATTCATGTTCATAATAAAAGGGGTATTAATATGCATAAAGGATCTGAACATATGATCTTCCATCGAATAAACCAACTAGCATCAACTACACGAAGTAATCAACACTACTAGCAACCCACAGGTACCAATCTGAGGTTTTGAGCCAAAGATTGGATACAAGAGATGAACTAGGGTTTGAGATGAGATAGTGCTGGTGAAGATGTTGATGGATATTGACCCCCTCCCAATTAGAGGATTGATGATGATGACAGTGGTGACGATTTCCCCCTCCCGGAGGGAAGTTTGCCCGGCAGAACAGCTCCACCGGAGCCCTAGATTGGTTCCACCATGGTTCCGCCTCCTGGCGGCGGAGTTTCGTCCCGTAAGCTTGCTTATGATTTTTTTCTCAGACGAAAGACCGCGTATAGCAAAAGATGGGCACCGGAGGCCTGCCAGGGGCCCACGAGGCAGGGGGTGCGCCCCACCCTCGTGCATGGTGGGTGGCCCCCTCTAGTGCTTCCTTCGCCCAATATTTTATATATATTCTGAAATGTGCTCCCGTGAAGTTTCAAGACTTTTGAAGTTGTGCAGAATAGGTCTCTAATATTTGCTCCTTTTCCAACAGAGAATTCCAGTTGTGACATAAGTATTGTGACATAATATGTAATAACAGCCCATAATGCAATAAATATCAATATAAAAGCATGATGCAAAATGGATGTATCAATTCCCCCAAGCTTGGACCTCGCTTGTCCTCAAGCGGAAGCCAATATCGAAAAATATGACCAGATGTTTAGAGATAGAGGTGTCGATAAAATAAAATACGGACATGAGAGCATCATGATCATTCTTAGAACAACAACATAATAAAGCACGGATTGAGTCTCCGGGTTCACCGTCGCGGTGTTTTTGCAAAAAGTCCTTATGATTTTGTGTATTCAACCCGTGATCCAACATAATCTGCAAAAGGGAAAAACCGTTCGCTGGAAAAATATACCCGTACGCATCTGCCTCTCACGCCTGGCCGAGCCAAATCCCCCCCCCCACTCGCCGCTGTGGCCGACCTCAACCCGCCCGCCCGCCGCCGCCGCACCTCTGCCCTCTCGCCGCCTCCACTGCGGCGGTCGAGCGCCGCTTCTGGATCAGGTCAACGTGATGGCTCGGGCGGCTGGGGACGATGCGCCTGCTTGATGCAGAACAGCGGCGACGGGATCCGGCGGGCACGAGAGAAGGAGGGATCCGACGCGGCGGCACGATGTACTCGCAGGTGGAGTCGGGCCTCCATGGCTGGCAGGGAGATCTCCAAGGTCATGGCGGGGCTTCGATTTTTCTAATAGAAAAAAGAGACAGAGGAGGATCCAGGGAGGAGGGGAGGTAGGAGAAGAAGAACGGGGAACAAGGAAGGGTGCGACAGGGTTGCAGCTGTGCGAGGGCACTGGTCTCCCGCGTGAGGAGTGCCTCTCCTCGGGAGGATCGGAAGGGAGCGAGAGAAAGTCAAATCCACTTCAGAGCAAGGTAATGTTGTAGACCTCCTTCCAATCCGTGATGACTACTAACTAATACTCCTACCAAGTTACCCATATAAGCTACAGAGGATAGTTTTGATACTTATGCAAAATCTTATGTTGAAACTCGTGCAACATCAATATGTGTTATACTAGGGAATAGGTACTGTATAACTAGCACTTTGTAGTGCCCTAAGATCATCTTAAACTTCCATCTTCTGAGATCTACTCATGTGTTAGGTGTGTCTACAACTGCTAATTTAAAGGGATTTGATTGTCCTCCTTCTGAGCATAAGCATGATAAAGTGCAGCAACCAACTTTGGCTTATTGTTTTGGAAATCGCAACCGGTGCTCTCCTGCTTGTTTTTGTGATTATTGGTGTTGTTACTTGCCTACATAAGCTGTAATCTAAAGCCTTCTATAAGAATACCATCATGGAGTAGATTAAAAAGTTGGAGCGACGAGATAAAAATACTGATTGGTTGGTATTAACTTTATAAGATAATTGATAAATTAATTATTTTGTCTACTGAAGCCAATTATTTTATGAACTGAAGAACTCATCATGAGTAGGCCAACAACGTAAGCCCCACTAGTGACGCGACGGGAGGGCTCCGACCTGTCCGTGGTAGTGGGAACGTAGATCCGTGTCCCCGGCCTACACAAGGCCATGGCCAACGCGCCGACCCATGGTTCATCGTCCGTCTTCGTCAGGTAAGCAAAGCGATCCTCCTTTCCTCTTTCTCATCAGATCCGTTTTATCGTTGTGATACTACATTTAAGTCAATCAATTTTTATGATTCTTTCAGTGTTAAAGAAAACGGATTTTTACCTGAATAAATTGCATGTATAGATATGTAGATGATGAACTCAACAAGCGGATCTTTCAAGGTTAATTCACTTTGCACATTTTACTAAATAGATGCAACGGCATAGCACCTTCAATATCAGGCTTGCACTCACATGTTGTTCCAACAGCACCATGAATGCTGCCCAGAATTGCCATGCCTTCAGCTTTTGCTATAAGTTCCTATGCTGCTCCTTTTCAGGTGACTTTTCATGCGATTTCTACTTCTAAACATTAGAAAATACCTTCAGATCAAAGCAGCGGATTTGTAGATGTTTGGGAATTGGTGCTACTCCATCTCCATCCGGACAACGGTCTTTGGTCACTGATTCAGAGGTACGACATTGTTTTACTTTTATGTTAAAATCCAATTTAGTTTGGCACCTCCATTTATTGGTTCGAGCCGAGCAAAGACCCTGTCGAGCAGTATCACTGACTAGAAGCATAAATTTTCATATCAGTGATGAGATAAATCCTGTGTACGAGTGCTTAGTAGCTAGGGAAATGCGGCTGGTATTTTTCGTCAGTATGTAGGTAGCTTCCTGACGTGTGTGGTTGTGTGTTCATTCACATAGACCTAAACTTATTTTGTTGGCTTCATTTTAGTAAAGATGGGGTGGGGAAAAAACTACACCCTATATATGTAAGTTGACTGAAAATAATAATATGTTTTAGTAGCTATATTTCTCTGGTTACTAACATGTTTGTAGGCTAGATGTTCCTGTTGGGTTGTCTCGCTGTAGAACCTACCCCTATTCATATGTTACACATTTTGTGTAGCTATTAAGGAAGAAAGTAATGACATTCACATGCCAGAGTCTCCCCATCAGCATTTGATGGCAGGAGTCGCTGTTTTACAAAATGGATGTGAAACCAAAATCATATTCTACTAACTTTTATTTAGTGCATATTATCATTTAGTAGTACGTTGGTTGTGCCTCCCCGTGATCAATGGAGATCTTCTGTAGATGTACTACAGTCTTTTAAGGCATTAAACTTCTCAATGGTTGACCATGGAAAATCTGTGTAGCTCTCATTTTCTCCATATGTTTCTGGTTTCAAGGAGAATTCTTACTCCTTTTGGAATTACCATCTTTAAACATTGTAGATTTCAATCTCTTGCGTATATACATCAAAGACTGTTTTTCGAATGCTTATCATGTACTAAACTCCCTGCCCCCTCCTTCTGTCACATGTGTTGCTCCCTTGTCATCAGTGAGCTCCAGAAAACCCAACTACAGGTAGAGAATAGTTGCCACTTAGTTAGCATTTTAGTTAATAGTGTAAACATGTTAGTAACACTATAATGTTGGACAGTAAATGAATTTGACTACATCCGAATGAACTTATCTTGCTTCCAAGAAGGGTAAAAATCATCTTTAATAATTTTCGGGATTTCTCTTATATTCATGTTCCTTAACATGTTTGGAATGTCGTTTCCTCCAAAATGTAGCATTTACATTCCATTTGGAGCATAGGATGCATTTTTTATCAGTTGCTGACTGAAAAAACCACTTTTCTGATAAAAACGCTATCCACCAGTAGACTTAATTAATTGTCTTCTAGACACACCTTCAAATATATACAAGTTCTCTGATAAGGTAGTCGTGGCAAGACTATATTTTTGGTTTACATTGTAAATATTTTCAGTGACCACAAAATTGACTTTCTTTTTTGCTTCTTTTCAGCTTTCAGGTCCTAGATGAGAAGGTAAGGATGTAATTGAACATTATGAGAAGACCCAGTTCCATCACCTCAGAAGTGAGAAGTTAACCATTTAATGTCGTTGGTTCTAATTTTTTTTAAGAAAAATGTTCATTCTGCTATTAGGACCACGATTATGTGTCAATTGTAGATTCTTAATTGCTTGGAATTATTTTATATGTTTGGTTCCTGCGGTTCATATTTATTCAACAAAAAAATATTTTCATGATTGGTCCATTTGAGGATCAAACTTCGAACATGTGAATTGATGTGGCATCGAGCTAAGTCTGTTAATACCTTGCTCTCCTTTTTTTGCTTTGCACAATTAATCTCGTCACTGGAGATTTATGTTAATCCTCTAGCTTTGCTCATTTTTTCTTTTGAGTTCATCTTAGTTGATTGAATATTGTGCCACAATTTACATGGTCATGTGGGTGAATTGCTTCTCCCATTGCAACGCACGGGCATATTTCCTAGTATATATATATATAGAAAAAAGCAAACCTATGCAACAATTTTGTGGGGGTGGCAATCATAACCACATGTTCTGCTTGGGATCCGGTCCAGATCTTTCCCCTCTTATCATTTCTAACATTTTAGGTGGATCAAATTTATTTCCTCTTTTAGACGAAGTTGGACCACGTCTGCATGTGCATAGCCACTAGGCCCAGCCCGTAGGCTGGCATGCCTGCACCGTGTCAGACCTCGTCCCATGATCGAAGGGTTCCCAACTGATGGGAGGTTCACCAGACGTCTGATGGTGCCTAGCATAGGAAAGGTTCATGCATTTGGGGAGGCTGATTGCAACCCAGCAAAAAGATCACGATGTGTTTACTGCTAACGAATTGACTCTGTGCAAATGGGGAGGCTGAGTCTGCAAGATTCAGTAGTTGATGTATCTGTAGAACCTATATGCTTACCAGTGCTAAAAGAAGCAAAATGATACCCCCTAGTGATTGTCTCATGCCAATAGAAGCCCATCGATTGGGAGATTCAAGCTTCATGAGGCACTAATTGGCTTGGTGCTGGGAGCTATATAGACCCTAGATTAAGTTGTAAATATTATTACTAACTACTGAATCCTAGTCAGTACCACTCCAGTCAATAAGCGTACTATGATCGTCCAGAGCGAGAGTAAATACATCAAACTGTCATCAATAGCGGCTAGCTTTTGCACACCAGGATAGCTACTCCCTCCGTTCCGAATTACTTGTCTTAGATTTGTCTAGATACGGAGGTATCTAGCACTAAAATTAGTCTAGATACATCTGTATCTAGACAAATCCAAGACAAATAATTCGGAACGGAGGGAGTACGTTCCAAGATACACGTAGTGTGGTAACGCAGGTCAACACTCCACAGCAAATAGTGGCGAGGCAAAATCAGAACATGGGGTAGCGAGATGTGAGAATAGCAGACCCAAAAATGGCAAGAAACAAGGACAAAAAACAATGGGGTAGCAGACACCCCACTTCGTCTAGTGTTACGGCTACCACGGGTTCTCCTAGGGCATCTGCCGCTCCATGCCATTCTTCTGCTTCGCTTCTGCCTGGTGGTCTGGCGTTTTCCTACGATGACAACGCTTTGATCCATATGGATCAGTCGTCGTCAGAATCGCTCTGAGTTAATCCCTGAAAAATTGCTTTGATCCATACGGGTCAGTCGTCGTCAGAATCGCTCTGAGTTAATCCCCGAAAACTCTTCGTCACGATCCATGGCCACGCCGCCCCGAACTCCACCTTCACAGTGTTGGGGAACGTTGCAGAAAATTAAAATTTTTCCTACGGTTTCACCAAGATCCATCTATGAGTTCATCTAAGCAACGAGTCTAGGGAGAGAGTTTGCATCTACATACCACTTGTAGATCGCGTGCGGAAGCTTGCAAGGTGATGATGTAGTCGTACTCGACGTGATCCAAATCACCGATGACCAGCGCCGAACGGACGGCACCTCCGCGTTCAACACACGTACGGGACGGGAGACGTCTCCTCCTTCTTGATCCAGCAAGGGGAAGGAGAGGTTGATGAAGATCCAGCAGCATGACGGCGTGGTGGTGGATGCAGGGCGTCACAGCAGCAGGGCTTCGCCGAGACTACGAGGGAGAGACGTAACGGGGGGAGGTGGAGGCGCCAGGGGCTGGTGTATCAAGTCCCTCCTCTCCCCCACTATATATAGGGGTGCCAAGGGGGGGCGCCGGCCCTAGTAGATGAGATCTACTAGGGGGGGCGGCGGCCTAGGGGAGGTTTCCCTCCCCCCCAAGGCACCTAGGGGTGCCTTCCACCACTAGGACTCCTCCTAGGGGGAAACCCTAGGCGCATGGGCCTATAGGGGCTGGTGCCCTTGGCCCATGATGGCCAAGGCGCACCCCCTACAGCCCATGTGGCCCCCCGGGACAGGTGGCCCCACCCGGTGGACCCCCGGGACCCTTCCGGTGGTCCCGGTACAATACCGATAACCCCGAAACTTGTCCCGATGCCCGAAATAGCACTTCCTATATATAATTATTTACCTCCGGACCATTCGGGAACTCCTCGTGACGTCCGGGATCTCATCCGGGACTCCGAACAACATTCGTGTTTCTGCATATCCATATCTTCATAACCCTAGCGTCACCGAACCTTAAGTGTGTAGACCCTACGGGTTCGGGAGACATGCAGACATGACCGAGACGCTCTCAGTCAATAACCATCAGCGGGATCTGGATACCCATGATGGCTCCCACATGCTCCTCGATGTTGTCATCGGATGAACCACTATGTCGAGGATTCGATCAAACCCTGTATGCAATTCCCTTTGTCAATCGGTACGTTACTTGCCCGAGACTCGATCGTCGGTATCCCAATACCTTGTTCAGTCTCGTTACCGGCAAGTCACTTTACTCGTACCGTAATGCATGATCCCGTGTCCAACACCTTGGTCACATTGAGCTCAATATGATGATGCATTACCGAGTGGGCCCAGAGATACCTCTCCGTCATACGGAGTGACAAATCCCAGTCTCGATCCGTGTCAACCCAACAGCTACTTTCGGAGATACCTGTAATGCACCTTTATAGTCACCTAGTTACGTTGTGACGTTTGATACACCCAAGGCACTCTTACGGTATCCGGGAGTTACACGATCTCATGGTCGAAGGAAGAGATACTTGACACTTGCAAAGCTCTAGCAAAACGAACTACACGATCTTTTATGCTATGCTTAGGATTGGGTCTTGTCCATCACATCATTCTCCTAATGATGTGATCCCATTATCAACGACATCCAATGTCCATAGTCAGGAAACCATGACTATCTGTTGATCACAACGAGCTGGTCAACTAGAGGCTTACCAGGGACATAGTGTGGTCTAAGTATTCACACGTGTATTACGATTTCCGGATAATACAGTTATAGCATGAATAAAAGACAATTATCATGAACAATGAAATATAATAATACTTTTATTATTGCCTCTAGGGCATATTTCCAACAGTCTCCCACTTGCACTAGAGTCACCAATCTAGTTACATTGTGATGAATCTAACACCCATAGAGTTCTGGTGTTGATCATGTTTTGCACGCGAGAGAGGTTTAGTCAGCGGATCTGCGACATTCAGATCCGTGTGCACTTTGCAAATCTCTATGTCTCCATCTTGAACATTTTCACGGATGGAGTTGAAACGACGCTTGATGTGCCTGGTCTTCTTGTGAAACCTGGGCTCCTTCGCAAGGGCAATAGCTCCAGTGTTGTCACAGAAGAGTTTGATCGGCCCCGACGCATTGGGTATGACTCCTAGGTCGGTGATGAACTCCTTCACCCAAATCGCTTCATGTGCTGCCTCCGAGGCTGCCATGTACTCCGCTTCATATGTAGATCCCGCCACGACGCTCTGCTTGCAGCTGCACCAGCTTACTGCTCCACCATTCAACATATACACGTATCCGGTTTGTGACTTAGAGTCATCCAGATCTGAGTCGAAGCTAGCGTCGACGTAACCCTTTACGACGAGCTCTTCGTCTCCTCCATAAATGAGAAACATGTCCTTTGTCCTTTTCAGGTACTTCAGGATATTCTTGACCGCTGTCCAGTGTTCCTTGCCGGGATTACTTTGGTATCTTTCTACCAAACTTACCGCAAGGTTTACATCGGGTCTGGTACACAGCATGGCATACATAATAGATCCTATGGCTGAAGCATAGGGGATGACACTCATCTCTTCTTTATCTTTTGCCGTGGTCGGTGACTGAGCTGAGCTCAGTCTCATACCTTGTAACATAGGCAAGAACCCCTTCTTGGACTGATCCATTCTGAATCTCTTCAAAATCTTATCAAGGTATGTGCTTTGTGAAAGACCTATGAGGCGTCTCGATCTATCTCTATAGATCTTGATGCCTAATATATAAGCAGCTTCTCCAAGGTCCTTCATTGAAAAACACTTATTCAAGTAGGCCTTAATGCTGTCCAGAAATTCTATATTATTTCCCATCAGGAGTATGTCATCTACATATAATATGAGAAATGCTACAGAGCTCCCACTCACTTTCTTGTAAACGCAGGCTTCTCCATAAGTCTGCATAAACCCAAATGCTTTGATCATCTCATCAAAGCGAATGTTCCAACTCCGAGATGCTTGCACCAGTCCATAAATGGATCGCTGGAGCTTGCGTACTTTGTTAGAGTTCCGAGGATCGACAAAACCTTCCGGCTGCATCATATACAGTTCTTCCTTAAGATGTCCGTTAAGGAATGCTGTTTTGACGTCCATCTGCCATATCTCATAATCATAGTATGCGGCAATTGCTAACATGATTCAGACGGACTTTAGCTTCGCTACGGGAGAGAATGTCTCGTCGTAGTCAATCCCTTGAACCTGTCGATAACCCTTAGCGACAAGTCAAGCTTTATAGATGGTAACATTACCATCCGCGTCCGTCTTCTTCTTAAAGATCCATTTGTTTTCTATCGCTTGCCGATCATCGGGCAAGTCTGTCAAAGTCCATACTTTGTTTTCATACATGGATTCTATCTCGGATTTCATGGCTTCAAGCCATTTGTTGGAATCCGGGCCTGCCATTGCTTCTTCATAGTTCGAAGGTTCATTGTTGTCTAACAACATGATTTCCAGGACAGGGTTGCCGTACCACTCTGGTGCGGAACGTGTCCTTGTGGACCTACGAAGTTCAGTAGTAACTTGATCCGAAGTACCTTGATCATTATCATGGTTTTCCTCTTCAGTTGGTGTGGGCATCACAGGAACGGTTTCATGTGCTGCGTCACTATCCTGCTCAAGAGGTAGTACTTCATCGAGTTCTACTTTCCTCCCACTTACTTCTTTCGAGAGAAACTCTTTTTCCAGAAAGCATTCGTTCTTGGCGACAAAGATCTTGCCTTCGGATCTTAAGTAGAAGGTATACCCTACAGTTTCCTTAGGGTATCCTATGAATACGCATTTTTCCGACTTGGGTTCGAGCTTTTCAGGTTGAAGTTTCTTGACATAAGCTTCGCATCCCCAAACTTTTAGAAATGACAGCTTAGGTTTCTTTCCAAACCATAATTCATACGGTGTCGTCTCAACGGATTTAGACGGTGCCCTATTTAAAGTGAATGTAGCTGTCTCTAGAGCGTATCCCCAAAATGAAAGCGGTAAATCGGTAAGAGACATCATAGACCGCACCATATCCAATAGAGTGCGATTACGACGTTCGG
Organism: Triticum aestivum; assembly: GCF_018294505.1. Taxonomy (NCBI): domain Eukaryota; kingdom Viridiplantae; phylum Streptophyta; class Magnoliopsida; order Poales; family Poaceae; genus Triticum; species Triticum aestivum. Next base: position 372,009,474 of record NC_057806.1, on the reverse strand, counting down.
ACACACCGTTTCGCTGAGGTGTTCCAGGCGGCGTGAGCTGTGAAACGATTCCACATTTCTTTAAGTGTGTACCAAAATCGTGACTTAAGTATTCTCCTCCATGATCTGATCGTAAGAATTTTATCTTTCGGTCACGTTGATTCTCCACCTCATTCTGAAATTCCTTGAACTTTTCAAAGGTCTCAGACTTGTGTTTCATTAAGTAGACATACCCATATCTACTCAAGTCATCTGTGAGAGTGAGAACATAACGATATCCTCCGCGAGCCTCAACGCTCATTGGACCGCACACATCGGTATGTATGATTTCCAACAAGTTGGTTGCTCGCTCCATTGTTCCGGAGAACGGAGTCTTGGTCATTTTTCCCAAGAGGCATGGTTCGCACGTGTCAAACGATTCATAATCAAGAGACTCTAAAAGTCCATCGGCATGGAGCTTCTTCATGCGCTTGACACCAATGTGACCAAGGCGGCAGTGCCACAAGTATGTGGGACTATCGTTATCAACTTTAAATCTTTTGGCATCTACACTATGAACATGTGTAATATTACGCTCGAGATTCATTAAGAATAAACCATTGACCATCGGAGCATGACCATAAAACATATCTCTCATATAAATCGAACAACCATTATTCTCAGACTTAAATGAGTAGCCATCTCGTATTAAACGACATCCTGATACAATGTTCATGCTCAAACTTGGCACTAAATAACAATTATTAAGGTTCAAAACTAATCCCGTAGGTAAATGTAGAGGCAGCGTGCCGACGGCGATCACATCGACTCTGGAACCATTCCCGACGCGCATCGTCACCTCGTCCTTTGCCAGTCTCCGTTTATTCCGCAGCTCCTGCTGTCAGTTACAAATATGAGCAACGGCACCGGTATCAAATACCCAGGAGTTACTACGATTACTGGTAAGGTACACATCAATCACATGTATATCAAATATACCTTTGGTGTTGCCGGCCTTCTTATCCGCTAAGTATTTGGGGCAGTTCCGCTTCCAGTGACCCTTCCCCTTGCAATAAAAGCACTCAGTCTCAGGCTTGGGTCCATTCTTTGACTTCTTCCCGGTAACTGGCTTACCAGGCGCGGCAACATTTTTTGCCGTCCTTCTTGAAGTTCTTCTTACCCTTGCCCTTCTTGAACTTAGTGGTCTTATTGACCATCAACACTTGATGTTCTTTCTTGATTTCAGCCTCTGCTGACTTCAGCATCGAGAACACTTCAGGAATGGTCTTTTCCATTCCCTGCATGTTGTAGTTCATCACAAAGCTCTTGTAGCTCGGTGGGAGCGACTGGAGGATTCTGTCAATGACCGCCTCATCTGGGAGGTTAATGTTCAGCTGGGTCATACGGTTGTGCAACCCAGACATCTTCAGGATGTGCTCACTGACAGAACTGTTTTCCTCCATCTTACAACTGTAGAACTTGTCGGAGACATCATATCTCTCGACCCGGGCATGAGCTTGAAAAACTAGTTTCAGCTCTTCGAACATCTCATATGCTCCGTGATGCTCAAAACGCTTTTGGAGCCCCGGTTCTAAGCTGTAAAGCATGCCGCACTGAACGAGGGAGTAATCATCAGCGCGAGACTGCCAAGCATTCATAATGTCTTGGTTCTCTGGGACGGGAGCGTCACCTAGCGGTCCTTCTAGGACATATTGTTTCCTGGCAGCTATGAGGATGATCCTCAGGTTCCGGACCCAGTCCGTATAGTTGCTGCCATCATCTTTCAGCTTGGTTTTCTCTAGGAACGCGTTGAAGTTCATGTTGACGTTAGCGTTGGCCATTGATCTACAAGACATATTTGCAAAGGTTTTAGACTAAGTTCATGATAATAAAGTTCTAATCAAATTATGAACTCCCACTTAGATTAGACATCCCTTTAGTCATCTAAGTGTTACACGATCCGAGTCGACTAGGCCGTGTCCGATCATCACGTGAGACGGACTAGTCATCGTCGGTGAACATTCTCATGTTGATCGTATCTTCCATACGACTCGTGTTCGACCTTTCGGTCTCCGTGTTCCGAGGCCATGTCTGCACATGCTAGGCTCGTCAAGTTAACCCTAAGTGTTTTCGCTGTGTAAAACTGTCTTACACCCGTTGTATGTGAACGTAAGAATCCATCACACCCGATCATCACGTGGTGCTTAGAAGCGACGAACTGTAGCAACGGTGCACAGTTAGGGGAGAACACTTCTTGAAATTTTATAAGGGATCATCTTATTTACTACCGTCGTCCTAAGTAAACAAGATGCATAATACATAATAAACATCACATGCAATTATATAGTTGTGACATGATATGGCCAATATCATATAGCTCCATTGATCTTCATCTTCGGGGCTCCATGATCATCTTGTCACCGGCTTGACACCATGATCTCCATCATCATGATCTCCATCATCGTGTCTTCATGAAGTTGTCACGCCAACGACTACTTCTACTTCTATGACTAACGTTTAGCATTAAAGTAAAGTAGTTTACATGACGTTATTCAATGACACGCAGGTCATACAAAAAATAATGACAACTCCTATGGCTCCTGCCGGTTGTCATACTCATCGACATGCAAGTCGTGAATCCTATTACAAAGAACATGATCTCATACATCACAATTCATCATTCATCACAACTTCTGGCCATATCACATCACATGATCAATCGCTGCAAAAACAAGTTAGACGTCCTCTAATTGTTGTTGCATCTTTTACGTGGCTGCAATTGGGTTCTAGCAAGAACGTTTTCTTACCTACGAATCACCACAACGTGATTTTGTCAACTTCTATTTACCCTTCATAAGGGCCCTGTTCATCGATTCCACTCCAACTAAGGTGGGAGAGACAGACACCCGCCAGCCACCTTATGCAACTTGTGCATGTCAGTCGGTGGAACCGGTCTCACGTAAGTGTACGTGTAAGGTTGGTCCGGGCCGCTTCATCCCACAATACCGTTGAGCAAGAAAAGACTAGTAGAGGCAAGTAAGATGACAAAATCCACGCCCACAACAAAGTTGTGTTCTACTCGTGCAAAGAGAACTACGCATAGACCTAGCTCATGATGCCACTGTTGGGGAACGTTGCAGAAAATTAAAATTTTTCCTACGGTTTCACCAAGATCCATCTATGAGTTCATCTAAGCAACGAGTCTAGGGAGAGAGTTTACATCTACATACCACTTGTAGATCGCGTGCGGAAGCTTGCAAGGTGATGATGTAGTCGTACTCGACGTGATCCAAATCACCGATGACCAACGCCGAACGGACGGCACCTCCGCGTTCAACACACGTACGGGACGGGAGACGTCTCCTCCTTCTTGATCCAGCAAGGGGGAAGGAGAGGTTGATGAAGATCCAGCAGCACGACGGCGTGGTGGTGGATGCAGGGCGTCACAGCAGCAGGGCTTTGCCGAGACTACGAGGGAGAGACGTAACGGGGGGAGGTGGAGGCGCCAGGGGCTGGTGTATCAAGTCCCTCCTCTCCCCCACTATATATAGGGGTGCCAAGGGGGGGCGCCGGCCCTAGTAGATGAGATCTACTAGGGGGGCGGCGGCCTAGGGGAGGTTTCCCTCCCCCCCCAAGGCACCTAGGGGTGCCTTCCACCACTAGGACTCCTCCTAGGGGGAAACCCTAGGCGCATGGGCCTATAGGGGCTGGTGCCCTTGGCCCATGATGGCCAAGGCGCACCCCCTACAGCCCATGTGGCCCCCCGGGACAGGTGGCCCCACCCGGTGGACCCCCGGGACCCTTCCGGTGGTCCCGGTACAATACCGATAACCCCGAAACTTGTCCCGATGCCCGAAATAGCACTTCCTATATATAATTCTTTACCTCCGGACCATTCCGGAACTCCTCGTGACGTCCGGGATCTCATCCGGGACTCCGAACAACATTCGGGTTTCTGCATATCCATATCTTCATAACCCTAGCGTCACCGAACCTTAAGTGTGTAGACCCTACGGGTTCGGGAGACATGCAGACATGACCGAGACGCTCTCAGTCAATAACCATCAGCGGGATCTGGATACCCATGATGGCTCCCACATGCTCCTCGATGTTGTCATCGGATGAACCACTATGTCGAGGATTCGATCAAACCCTGTATGCAATTCCCTTTGTCAATCGGTACGTTACTTGCCCGAGACTCGATCGTCGGTATCCCAATACCTTGTTCAGTCTCGTTACCGGCAAGTCACTTTACTCGTACCGTAATGCATGATCCCGTGTCCAACACCTTGGTCACATTGAGCTCAATATGATGATGCATTACCGAGTGGGCCCAGAGATACCTCTCCGTCATACGGAGTGACAAATCCCAGTCTCGATCCGTGTCAACCCAACAGCTACTTTCGGAGATACCTGTAATGCACCTTTATAGTCACCCAGTTATGTTGTGACGTTTGATACACCCAAGGCACTCTTACGGTATCCGGGAGTTACACGATCTCATGGTCGAAGGAAGAGATAATTGACACTTGCAAAGCTCTAGCAAAACGAACTACACGATCTTTTATGCTATGCTTAGGATTGGGTCTTGTCCATCACATCATTCTCCTAATGATGTGATCCCGTTATCAACGACATCCAATGTCCATAGTCAGGAAACCATGACTATCTGTTGATCACAACGAGCTGGTCAACTAGAGGCTTACCAGGGACATAGTGTGGTCTAAGTATTCACACGTGTATTACGATTTCCGGATAATACAGTTATAGCATGAATAAAAGACAATTATCATGAACAATGAAATATAATAATACTTTTATTATTGCCTCTAGGGCATATTTCCAACACACAGCTCACGTAAGGGCACCTTGAAGGCAACGCGAGCGGCGACCTTGGCAAACACGGATCCACCTTATCTCCCTCTAACAAATTGGTTGGCTCCTCGGTTAATCTTGCTCGCCATTTTTTTGCACTTCTGGATTACGTGATTTTTTGAACTTTCCTTGTATTTAGTTTGATCCCGCGGTTATCATGGACACTGAGAAGCCCTCTGCGATTTTCTATTTGCGAGTTTGGGGAGCCGCTTGCCTCGACCTGCACCGTGGTTCGGTAATGGTTTTTGGTTGCATATTGATCTATTTGTCTGAACTTCTTGTATATCTCTGAACTTTTTTTATCTGTTCGTGACCTTAGAGCCAAAAACTTTTGTTCAATCTTTTCAATGCATTCCTCCTGGGCGCACATGTATCAAATGGTTGTGCTCGTGTGCCTAATTTTTTGGATGCTGATTAGTCTATAAACACACGCGTCTCTGGCCGAATTTGTTTTTTTTGTTGCAGGTTGAGGGAAATACCATGCGGCTGTCGCGCTTGGAGACTTCATTTATCTATCCTCTGTCCGTGAGCATTCTTAGTTTGTATTCCCTTCATTTCTAAATATAAGTCTTTGTGAGATTTCACTATAACTACATATAGAGAAAGTGAGTAAATCAACACCTAAAGTGTATCTATATACATTCGTATTTGGTTCATAATGAAATCTCTACAAAAACCTGTATTTAGGAACGGAGGGAGTACATGATCTTGCAAGTCACATTTGATTACATACTGGATTTAAATAGCTTTCGACTGGAGCTGATGATGATGAGTTCTTTGGCTATATGCACACTACTACTTGTACCAAAGCGACTTCTTGGAGTTGAGTTTCACCCTTGGTTACACTTGGCTATTATGTACTCCCTCTGTCCCATAATCTGTCCCATAATGTAACACGTTTTTTGACACTACACAAATCACATCTTACATTATGGGACAGAGGGAGTAGTTACGTTGTTTGAAACTTTTTTTATACTGTAAGAGCATGTGGCCGGGTATAGCAAGTCTTGCTCCCTATACGTCAACGTGACCGGTCACCCCTCAAATGCACGCATCCACAGTTGGATACTTCAAATTCGGTACCCCAAATCCACGCTATCCATGCAACATGATGAACCAAACTACATAGATAAACAAAACAAAGCAAAAAAACGAAACATAGATCAACGAAATTATATAGGGGAATATATACATCGCAGTTCATCGGACCAAAATACACACAGTTTATCGCAGAAATCTAGGATCTAAACTAAAATAACTAAACATGGACAAAGATGATTGGGGGAAATTACCATTTCCTCACCGGCACATTCCCCTTGCAGTCATCGGTGCGTCTGTACCCCTTAGTGTTGGCGTCGGCGGTGAAAGGAACATCATCGTCGGAGCTGGAGCCATCAGAGAGGTCGGACTCCTCATCGGAGGAGATGACATCGGTCATGCTCCGGGTCGTGTGCAACTACGCCTTAGCATACGGGTTGCCTATGATTTCGCCGCCTCCTCCGCCCTAGCCTTGCACTTTTACTGCTCAATGGCGAGGCAGAGGGCTTTGGCGTTTTTGTGGTGGAGCCGCCACGTGTCGGTCTCCATCGACGTGAGGGAGCGGCAGAGCACTGTCGCGAGGATCTAGTCCTCTAAATCCACTGGCGCGCACGCACGGTCCCGGCGTGCGGCTAATGCATCCCCACCGCTGCCACCTCCTTTGCCTGCTGCCGTTCGGTGGCATGCAAAAAATTCCTCCGATTCGCGTGGCCATGTCCTGGCCAGCACTGGCACGGGCACGAGTACCTAGTGGTGGTCGGGAAGTCTGTCCGACACAGGGCGAGGTGGCAGATATGTGTGCGTGGGCCGGCAGATTGGTCGAGGCACGGAGCGCATAGAGCTGCGTGGATGCAACGATGGTGTGCCTCCAGAGTTTTCATTGCAGCCTCGGTCCAACCGCGACCGGCGCAACGCGGTGCGGAGGGGAAGCCCCTCCACACCATTGTCGGCGCCGGATCCGCCACCGGACGCTACGATGCTTCCATCAGCATAATAGGTCGGAAGGGGAGGGGACGAGGCAAGGAGGAGACTAAGAGTGGAGTGGAGAGACAAAGAGTGTGGTTTGACCACAGTCTAGGGTTCATCAGGAATAGCGATATATGTGGGGCCAGGATGGGCCAGGGTAGGCAAGACCTAAATATGCTATGGTACAGACGCAACCATCTATATGACTGTAGATCCTCTAAAAAAATATGACTGTAGATGGCAAAACAATACATTCAGCATTCGGCACTGGATTTTAGGCGCGGCAAAACAATGCATTCAACTCAGTTTACCATGTTGTTTGTCTAGAGCTAATCATGCATTACATTTGGCAAGCAGATCAAGACCATCAAACCAAGGTTTACAACCACGCCCAAATTCAACCCGTCAATGCCTCCTTTCTCTTTGCATGGCCGAGTCCACTCGACAAAATGCATGCATGTTTCCTCAAGAAGCATACACGCATGCCTGGTACAATAGAAAGGGAGCTTTGAGATTTGCTTGAGTTCCTTTGAGCCCTCACAAGCCATCAATCTATCTATCTATCAATCTATGTATTTATCTATCTATCTATCTATATCTATACTAATTAGGCATTTCCAAAAAAATTCCTAGTATGCCAACTCTATGAACTTATGTTTTGATTGAGTTTTACCATGTCAGTGCTTGGTGACTAGATTGAATTACACTCTGTCTATCTCTAGGACCACACACACACACTCACACACACACACGCACACACGCATGCACGCACGCACGCGCGCGCACACACACACACACGATTCAATCGTACACTAATTATATATGCAAATGTGTACGATCAAGATCAGGGACTCACGGGAAGATATCACAACACAACTCTATAAATAAAATAAGTCATACAAGCATCATATTACAAGCCAGGGGCCTCGAAGGCTCGAATACAAGAGCTCGATCATAGACGAGTCAGCGGAAACAACAATATCTCAGTACAGACATAAGTTAAACAAGTCTGCCTTAAGAAGGCTAGCACAAACTGGGATACAGATCGAAAGAGGCGCAGGCCTCCTGCCTGGGATCCTCCTAAACTACTCCTGGTCGTCGTCAGCGAACTGCACGTAGTAGTAGGCACCTCCCGAGTAGTACTAGTCGTCGTCGACGGTGGCGTCTAGCTCCTGGGCTCCAACGTCTGGTCGCAACAATCGGGTATAGAAAGGAGGAAAAGAGGGAGCAAAGCAACCGTGAGTACTCATCCAAAGTACTCGCAAGCAAGGAGCTACACTACATATGTATGCATTGGTAAGGGTATCATATGTGGACTGAACTGCAGAATGCTGGAATAAGAGGGGGATAGCTAGTCCTTTCGAAGACTACGCTTCTGGGAACCTCCATCTTGCAGCAGGAGAAGAGAGTAGATGGTAAGTTCACCAAGTAACATCGCATAGCATAATCCTAACCGATGATCCTCCCCTCGTCGCGCTGTGAGAGAGCGATCACCGGTTGTATCTGGCACTTGGAAGGGTGTATTTTATTAAGTATTCGGTTCTAGTTGTCATAAGGTCAAGGTACAACTCCAAGTCGTCCTATTACCCAAGATCACGGCTATTCGAATAGATTAATTTCCCTACAGGGGTGCACCACATTTCCCAACACGCTCTATCCCCTTTGTCCGGACACACTTTTATGGGTCATGCCCGGCCTCGGGAGATCAACACGTCGCAGCCCTACCTAGGCACAACAGAGAGGTTAGCACACCGGTCTAAATCCTATGGCGCAGGGGTCTGGGCTCATCACCCATTGCACACCTGCATGTTGCGTACGCGGCCGGTGAGCAGACCTAGCAACCTCCATTATAAAGGAAGTTACGTTACGTGATCCAACCCGGCGCGCGCCGCTCAGTCACTGACGTCATGAAGGCTTCAGCTGATACCACGACGTCGAGTGCCCATAACTGTCCCCGCGTAGATGGTTAGTGCGTATAGGCCAGTAGCCAGACTCAGATCAAATACCAAGATCTCGTTAAGTGTGTTAATTGAAGTATCCGCGAATGCCGACCAGGGCCAGGCCCACCTCTCTCCTAGGTGGTCTCAACCTGCCCTATCGCTCTGCCACAAAGAACAGTCAGGGGCCGTCAGGAACCTAGGCCCACCTCTACCGGTATGGAGCCACCTGCCCCTTCAGCCCCCATCTCCGGACAGTATCATAAGTAATGTAAAAGTATAAGTATATATCATATGCCCGTGATCACCTCCCGAAGTGATCACGGCCTAGTAGTTGCGTGTTTTCGGACAGATGGACCAGAGGGGGAAAGTTGCGTGTTTGCTATGCTAGGGATGCATGGCGGACGAATGGGCTGCGTATCCGGATTTGTCTTGCTGTTCTGAGCAACTTTCATGTAGAAAGTATTTCCATCCAAGTTACGGATTAAAAGATATGATTTTCAAAAGAATTTATTAATTGCTGGAATTTAATTAATTATTTAATTTAATTCGAAATTGGATTTATGACATCAGCATGATGTCATGCCGACGTCATCAGTCCATAGTGGTTGACTGGTCAACCTGACCAGTGGGTCCCACTAGTCAGTGACACATTTTAATTAAACATTCTAATTAACCTAATCAGGATTAATTAGGGGTGGGCCCCACTGTCACCGCCTGACTAATTAATTCACTAACATGTTATTTAGTTTAGTTATTTGATTATTTTAATTAATGAAAATTAATTAAGTTAATTAATTCTCTATTTAATTAATTATTTATTTATTTTAATTTTTTTGTAAACGTTCTGGGCGGTGGGGCGGGGCCCGGCTGTCAATGGGCCAAGGGCCTTAATAGGCACGGGAACTAATAGGTGCGTGGGCGCCCGACGGGGGCGAGCCTAGACCCTGGCTCGGGCGTGGCCATCGGCGCGCCTGAGCGCTGGCGGCTAAGGCAGCAACAGCGCGGGTCGAGGGGAGCAGGGCGGCCCGCTGGCCGTGGCTGGAGAGGGCGCATGGCCGCGGCGAAGGTAGGCGGAGCGCGGCGGGCTGGACGAGATGGCGCATGCGGGAATGGCGGGCGTGGGGCAGCGCAAGAACGACGCCGGAGCAGGGCGAGGCCAGCGCACGGTAGCAGCAGGAGCACGGCGCAGGGCATCCGTAGGGCGCGGACATGCACGAGTGCGCGCGCGACGCAGTGCGACCGGGAGGCGCTGTAGGGGACGGGCGCGGCGACAGCCGCGAGGACTAGCAGAGGCAGACGGCGAGCGGCGCTAGCAACGACGAGAGTCGGCGCAGGCGACGGGTGCAGAGGGGGAGGCGCGCGCGGGCATGCGGGATCCGCGACAGGGCACGACGAGGCGCGTGAGCTGCGCGAGGGAGACTGAGAGGAGAGGGAGGAGGCGCTCACTGGGGCCGTAGGGTTCGGGCAGCATGCGTGGGGTGGTTCGGCGAGGAGGAGACGAGGAGGAGGACGGTGAGGCGGTAGGTGATCCGAACGGCGACGATGGTCGGCGACGGCGGGGCCTCCAGGCGGCGGTGGTGGCACATGACGACGACGAGCGGGTGCAGCTCAGTGATGAGTGGACGACGGAGAGGATAGGAGGACGGGGGGTCTTGTGGGTGGCGCCGGTGAACGGCGAGACGGCGGGGACGAGCCGGGGCATCGGCGTCGGGTGCCCCATTCCTGATCCAGATTCGGGGGGGGGGTGAGCAGAGGGGTGGGATCGTGGGGGTGGGGCGATTTAGGGTTTTCGGGGGGCACCGAGGATATAGGCCTGGGGGTGGTGAGCTGGCCGGGTGGCCGACTGGACCGGCCTGTTGGGTCGGTTGGCCAGGGGGTCTTTTTGTTTGTTTTTTTTGTTTGTTTGTTTGAACCTTTACTATTTTCTTTTAGTTTCATTTTAATTTTAGATTTTTAAAATATAATGCCACCCCTAAATTATTATTTATAATTAGGCTTCTGCCACACTAATTTGGCACTTTAATTTAATAGTTTAGTATTTGCTTAGTAATTTAAGAATTTAATAATTGTTTTTATTCCCTGTTTTAATTATAATAGGGCATTAAAACATTATACAAAAATGTTGGTTCACCACCATATTTAATTATGGAATATGTGCCACACTTAGAACATTTTAGTTTGGTATGTGTGCGAACTTTTATCGTTTGACTTTAATTCAAACGTGAATTCGAATCGGTTTCAAACTAACGCGAGATTAACAACAATAACCGAGGTGACGTGGCATCATTAACATGGGATTTACTGTAGTTAATCATCCGGGCGTCACAATTCTCCTCCACTACAAGAAATCTCGTCCCGAGATTTAAGAGGGGAGCAAGGGGGGAAGTTCTGGTTACAAAATTCTAACGGGTTTCCTCGGTCTTGGTTGCTCTTCTCAAAGAGGTCGATCCATTATGTTGATGTCTTCATTTCTCTGTTTCAGGGCATCATGATGAAGTCGTCATCCTTTCCTCAGGATCTTCACCGTACTTACGAAAGGTTAAGAAGGGAAAACTCTATATGGATGGATTCTAACAAGATCGAGCATCAGACGGTTAACTCAGGGAAGAAGCATAAGTATCTCATGATTTGAAACTTAAGAAGATATCGAGAGCAAAGTAAGAAGGTACCATGAGAAGTTTCAAACGGATAGTCAATCGTTCATTGCCTGAAACAGAGTGTAAAAGGGGTTCAGAGCAACGGGAATAAGTATTGTGTCCGATACCAGAATTGATCACTAGGAAGGTGGCTCGAAATTACATACGAAACAAAGCGCAAGGGATAACTTCGAAATAGGGATGTACAGGAGAGTCAGGTTTTGATCCTGTGGAACTGTAGGTTATGGTCCCACCATGTGGGTTAAAAGTAGAAGAAGCGGTGACATCTTGCTTGGTCATGATAGCAAGGCATGTCAAAAGGGTAGCCTGTCAATTATGTCAGCAACAACGTCGGTACCAAGGGCGAGGGGCAAAGAGAACTATCTTCCTGCTCGTTGAACGAGGCGGACCAATAGGCAAAGTTCTCGTCCATCGGTGGTTACCAGAATGTCAACAACAATAGTAACAGGGTCTTACTGACAAAGTTGTACACTGAGGTGCTTATAAAAGCAGTGACGTATTACTGCTTAGACCATATAAACCTCAAGAAGGTTAAACAGCACAATGGAAAGGAAAATGTGATTATTAGATTAAACAGATCAATGGGAAGGAAAATATGTTTAAACACATATTTCAGGGGTATATCCTTCCCAAGAACAAGCAGAGTATGATATCCAAGACCGGATAGAAGGTAGAAAACCACTTAAGTAAGGGGGAGGAAGCTCATGATATTACCCATACAACGGTGTTTGAATAATTGAGCAGGAAACATTTAGCATTAGCTTCAATGTTCTTGTTGAAAATCGGAATACCATAGACATGCTTCGAGATAGCATTGACATGGTCAACGGGTGAAGATCAGACTCTGGAGACACAAAGGATCCATGAGGAATAACTTGAAGAATAGGTCTACAATTCCCTCATGGAAGAAGGGATAACCTTGCTGAAAAGGAATCTATAACAACAAGTCCTCCGGCCAGGTGTGATAGACATGACCCCACCTTACCGATATATAAGGACCAATGTAATAACTCTTGGAAATATGTTCCAACCATCATTTTTGACCGTGATTCAGATCTGATTGGTGCCAGGATGCCTCAGACTCAGGATGCCTGAGAAGAAAAGGTGCAACACAATTGATGAGATGACAATGTAAGATTCTCGGGAAATGTACTATGGAAGCGAGTTCTAAAACAAGAGTTCATCATTAAAACCAAGGGGAGGATGAAGAGGTGGCTGATGAACTCAGCGACAATTCATTGAGATTATCAAAAGATGGATTGACACACTTATGTGAACAAGGAGTCAACATTTGTTGGATCAAATGATATAAGGTGTATGCTCAAGGAAAACATACACAATTAAGCATTGGTTGAAAAGTGCACCCAAAATATGGTCTTAGGTAGCATGATCAATGTTAGAAAGGTGATTCAACAACCAATAGTATGAGAATGAAACATCGACCATTAACTTGAAAGCAATAGGGTGCTAGAGACACGAACAAGCTTATGTTGAACGGAAGGCAATAAAGTGGTCGATGATAACACAAATCATCGAGGGCAAGGAGGGTACTTCTCATCATGAATTCAATTAATATCTTGGAAGGGGTCAAAATGTTGATGATGATCACGACAAATCTTGTCGAGAGGCTCCATGAGGATGCAATCGCTCGGCGATGACATCAAGCCAAGGGAATGGTGAAGCAAAAGGTTATTATAACCATAGACAAGATGCCATCTCAGAATTCAGAGTTGTCTCTCAAGACAAACAATATGATGGTGAAAGTTCGATGTAAGCTTAGAGCACTGTCGGGATTGTGTCTTGAGGATGAAGGACATAGGTAGAATGGTCAAGCAGTCAGCCTGACGATGATGATGTAGTCAATCAGCTGGGAATGACACTATCGAGTACAAACTCGTAAGCATTGAAGATTACTAAGAGTTGTTGAATCGCAGTGCGGACTCGATTCAGTTATCGATGTCTTTGAGTGTTAAATAACTCAGAGCCCATGAAACATTGGAATCAATGAGAATGTAGCACTTGATGAAGAACTCATAAGAAGTTATGCAGTTCCATGATAATCTTGATATACCAGGGGGGTAATACTCGACGACAAATCAAAGTAGAGGTTGGACTAGGGTATTACTCCGCAGAAGACAAGTGCTTAAACTTGCACGAGAAATGGTATTTAAAGGAGAGCATGGTCGGGACGACGATTGCAAAAGGCCAAATTCCAGATATAAGATGAACTTATACCAAAGGAAAAATTAAGTTAAGAGAAGCTTTAATGATAAGATCTACATCGTGTCCATGGGCATGAACGCAAGGCTTGAAGGTCGACTCCCACTTCTTCAATGCATAAACTTTCATTCACTGCTCTAGTTAAAAATGATTTCAGTGTCAAAACCTACCTGGTGAATTACCAGAGGAGTATGACCCCTGAAAACTTTCTGGTTCACACAGATTAAGAAAGGCATAGGTTCAACCCGTCAGGGAATCGTGGAATCATATACCACAAGCTTCAATCGTAAATACCACCAGCTCGAAAATAGACCATGGTGGAGAAAACAGAGGATACAATTCACCAAAAGCATTATGTATCCAAGGAAAGGCTCACAAGGTTATTTAATAAGGAGGACACCGTCGAATAATAATCCAATAAAGGATCTGACGGTCCATAGCGGAGCTGATGTGAGCATCGGCACACAATCAGTTGAAGATAGGATTGAATGGCATCAGATTATAGAACACCTGAATGATTTGATGCTTAGTTATCAAAGGAATTATGATTTCCAAATACAAGGATCAGAAGCAGACGCTCTGATCAAGGGTGGATAAGTTCAATAGACCTAAGGGTACAATTGACGGCAAACAGATTGGTCGAGAACAAGCTCATGTTCAAAAATGACGTCTGAGCCAGAAAGATAATTTAAAAGTATCAACTGATAATTGCGTGCATTCACACTCATGTAGAATCAATAGGATCAAAGTTACGGTGTCTAAGGATACTAACGAATATTGCCAGACATATGGAAAGCATCCAAAATGTAAGCAGACAAGTATTACAGAGCAATAAGCTACTAAGGATTCTTGGAGGATCGAATAGTATTTCAAAGACCATTGTGAAACACATGAACAATTGGGGGTGAGCGGATACTCAATAAGTGCGAGAATTATCCATCGGGGTATTCAGGTGACAAAGAACAGCAAGGCAGTAAGCTCAAAGGATTATCGAAACAACGACGAGTATTTCGGGGTATCTTGTAATAACAAGACCAACTGGGGATGAATGTAAGAATAACAACTACAAGTAGTTATCCATAAGGTTGACGGTAGAAGGGGAATTGCAAACGCGATGAACACAAGTTCTCGGGTTAAAAGCTGAGAGTATCTTCAGGGTCTTCACGTGCAGCAGACGATCATCAGTAATAAGGGGCTCTCCGGGTGAAAGTGATAACGAGCTCCTAATGTTAGATTTAGCAAAATTCATTTAACCCGAAGAGAGATCAGAGTCCCAGAGTATAGACAAGGAGTAAAAGATCCTAATACCACCCAATGGCGACGTGGGCCCGTAAGGTGCACAGCCATGTTAGTAAAAGTTTTGTAACGAATAGACTCAACTTCGGCCAAGGAGTGTGGAAGGGGGATTCCTACAGGCAGTCGGCTCTGATACTAACTTGTGACACCCCTGATTCAATCGTACACTAATCATACACGCAAATGTGTACGATCAAGATCAAGGAATCACGGGAAGATATCACAACACAACTCTACAGATAAAATAAGTCATACAAGCATCATATTACAAGCCAGGGGCCTCGAAGGCTCGAATACAAGAGCTCGATCATAGACGAGTCAGCGGAAGCAACAATATCTGAGTACAGACATAAGTTAAACAAGTCTGCCTTAAGAAGGCTAGCACAAACTGGGATACAGATCGAAAGAGGCGCAGGCCTCCTACCTGGGATCCTGCTAAACTACTCCTGGTCGTCGTCAGTGGACTACATGTAGTAGTAGGCACCTCCCGAGTAGTAGTAGTCATCATCGACGGTGGCGTCTTGCTCCTGGGCTCCAACGTCTGGTCGCAGCAATCGGGTATAGAAATGGGGAAAAAAGGGAGCAAAGCAACTGTGAGTACTCATCCAAAGTACTCGCAAGCAAGGAGCTACACTACATATGTATGCATTGGTATCAAATGGAATAAGGGTATCATATGTGGATTGAACTGGAGAATGTCGGAATAAGAGGGGGATAGCTAGTCCTTTCGAAGACTACGCTTCTGGTAACCTCCATCTTGCAGCAGGAGAAGAGAGTAGATGGTAAGTTCACCAAGTAACATCGCATAGCATAATCCTAACTAATGATCCTCCCCTCGTCGCCCTATGAGAGAGCGATCACCGGTTGTATCTGGCACTTGGAAGGGTGTATTTTATTAAGTATCCGGTTCCAGTTGTCATAAGGTCAAGGTACAACTCCAAGTCATCCTTTTACCAAAGATCACGGCTATTCGAATAGATTAACTTCCCTGTAGGGGTGCACCACATTTCCCAACACGCTCGATCCCCTTTGTCCGGACACACTTTTCTAGGTCATGCCCGGCCTCGGGAGATCAACACGTCGCAGCCCTACCTAGGCACAACAGAAAGGTCAGCACGCTGGTCTAAATCCTATGGCGCAGGGGTCTGGGCCCATCACCCATTACACACCTGCACGTTGCGTACGCGGTCGGTGAGGAGACCTAGCAACCTCCATTGCAAAGGAAGTTACGTTACGCGGTCCAACCCGGCGCGCGCCGCTCAGTCGCTGACGTCACGAAGGCTTCGGCTGATACCACGACATCGAGTGCCCATAACTGTCCCCGCGTAGATGGTTAGTGCGTATAGGCCAGTAGCGAGACTCAGATCAAATACCAAGATCTCTTTAAGTGTGTTAATAAGTATCCGCGAACACCGACCAGGGCCAAGCCCACCTCCCTCCTAGGTGGTCTCAACCTGCCCTGTCGCTCCGCCACAAAGTAACAGTCAGGGGCCGTCGGGAACCTAGGCCACCTCTACCGGGATGGAGCCACTTGCCCCTTCAGCCCCCATCTCCGAAGAATATCATAAGTAATGTAATAGTATAAGTATATATCATATGCCTGTGATCACCTCCCGAAGTGATCACGGCCCAGTAGTATAGCATGGCAGACGGACAAGAGTGTAGGGCCACTGATGGAACACTAGCATCCTATACTAAGCATTTAGGATGGCAGGTAAAGGTAACAACAGTAGTAGCAAGGACAAGTTATGCATCAGGATAGGATAACGGAAAGCAGTAACATGCTACACTACTCTAATGCAAGCAGTAGAGAGAAGAATAGGCGATATCTGGTGATCAAAGGGGGGCGGGGCTTGCCTGGATGCTCTGGCAAGAGGGAGGGGTCGTCAACACCATAGTCGTACTGGGTAGCAGCAGCGTCGGTCTCGGTGTCTAGCGAGAGAAGAGGGGGAAGAAACAATAAATATAATGCAAACAAAAGCATGACGATGCATGACATGACAAAGCGTGATGCTAGGTGTGCCCTAACGCGGTACGAGGTGGTACCGGTGAAGGGGGAAAACATTCGGGAAAGTATTCCCGGTGTTTCGCGTTTTTGGACAGATGAACCGGAGGGGGAAAGTTGCATGTTTGCTATGCTAGGGATGCGTGGCGGACGAATGGGCTGCGTATCTGGATTCGTCTCGCTATTCTGAGCAACTTTCATGTAGAAAGTATTTCCATCCGAGTTATGGATTAAAAGATATGATTTTCAAAAGAATTTATTAATTTCTGGAATTTAATTAATTATTTAATTTAATTCGAAATTGGATTTATGACATCAGCATGATGTCATGCTGACATCATCAGTCCGTAGTGGTTGACTGGTCAACCTGACAAGTGGGTCCCACTGGTTAGTGACACATTTTAATTAAACCTTTTAATTAACCTAATCAGGATTAATTAGGGATGGGCCCACTGTCACTGGCTGACTAAGTAATTAACTAACAATTTATTTAGTTTAGTTTAATTAATCTAAATTAATTAAGTGAATTATTTATTTATTTATTTTTTAATTTAATTTTTTTGTAAACATTCTAGGTGGTGGGGCGGGGCCCGGCTGTCAATGGGCCAAGCGCCTTAACAGGCACGGGAACTAACGGGTGCGTGGGCGCCCGACAGGGGCGAGCCCAGACGCTGGCTCGGGCGTGGCCATCGGCGCGCCTAGGCGCCGGCGGCCAAGGCAGCGACAGCGAGGGGCGAGGGGAGCAGGGCGGCCCGCTGGCCATGGCTGGAGAGGGCGCATGGCCGCGGCGGAGACAAGCGGTTTGAAGGTGCCGAACCGTTTGCAGCCGCTGTAGCCAAATCATGTCCATACTTGCTAAAAAAAGCTTAGGATGGATGGAACCTTTGAGTGTTAACTACACAACAAAACTTACAACACATGCTTACCCAGAATGGTTCATGCTTGAAGACCAATGCTAGAAAGGGGCTGCACGCATTCTATGAATACTCCTGCCATCACAGGTCATAGGTTTCCATTTTGGTCCGCTGCTATGTAAAGGACCCTCACATGGCTTCTTCTTTGGTAATAGAGATCATCCAAAAATCAAGAAATAGGAACCTTATCTACAAGAAAGTTTGGATCTCGATGCAAGCAAAGGGTTCAGATAGCAACCACTCTAGTTAGTGTTGATAGCGAATCCATGCTCTCTCTCTATATATATACTGTCATATGATCTCTTATGCTAAAGTAACAATTCATTCACAGTTTCAAGTATTGATCATAAACTTCATTGAAAACTAACAAACTAAAATCTCAGTCATTGAAGCAATTGCAATTTATCATAACATCGGAAAGAGTCAATATAAGAGCTTTTTAGCAAGTCCACATACTCAACTATCATTCAGTCTTTCACAATTGCTAACACTCACGAAATACTTATGGGTATGAAGTTTTAATCAGACACAGAGAAAGATAGGGGCTTATGGTTTTGCCTCCCAACCTTTTACCTCAAGGGTAATGTCAACAATAATAGTTCATGAAAAATCATATCCAATTAGCCATATATATCAGGATCTTTCCAACACATTGTGCTTGCCAAAGGATAGAATGTAAAAAAGGAAAGGTGAAGATCACCATGACTCTTGTATGAAGCATAAGACAAGAATAAAAGATAGGCCCTTCGTAGAGGGAAGCAGAGGTTGTCATGTGCTTTTATGGTTGGATGCATGAAATCTTAATGCAAAAGAACGTCACTTTATATTGCCGCTTGTGATATGGACCTTTATTATGCAATCCATCGCTTTTATTTCTTCCCCATCACAAGATCGTATAAAGCTTATTTTCTCCACACTAATAAATCATACATATTTAGAGAGCAATTTTTATTGCTTGAAACAATGATAACTTGCTTGAAGGATCTTACTCAATCCATAGGTAGGTATGGTGGACTCTCATGGCAAAACTAGGTTTAAGGATATTTGGAAGCACAAGTAGTATCTCTACTTGGTGCAAAGAATTTGGCTAGCATGAGAGGGAAAGGAAAGCTCAACATGTTGGATGATCCATGACAATATAATTTATCTTGGATGTAAGAAAACATAACGCATTACGTTGTCTTCCTTGTCCAACATTAACTCTTTAGCGTGTCATATTTTAATGAATGCTCACAATCATAAAAGATGTCCAAGATAGTATATTTATATGTGAAAACCTCTCTTTCTTTATTACTTCCTATTAATTGCAACGATGACCAAAACTATGTTTGTCAACTCTCAACAACTTTTATTCATCATACTTTTTATATGTGAAGTCACTACTCTCCATAAGATCCATATGATCTCTTTATTTCATTTTATTCTTTCTCTTCTCTTTTATTTTTATTCCCTCAAGATCATAGCAAGATCGCAAAGCCCTTGACTCAACACTAATCTTTGTTATATATAGCTCACGGACTCGATTACAAAGAAGGATCATAAAGTAAAACTCAGAACTAGATCATACTAAAACTTTATTCTACTAGATCAAGATATTACCAAAAGGATGGAAGTAAGAAAAACGGTAAAGATAAAAGTGTGATGGTGATACGATACCGGGGCACTCCCCCAAGCTTGGTAGTTGCCAAGGGGAGTGCCCATACCCGTGTGTTTATGCCTCTTTCTTCGGAGGTGGAGGAGATGGTGATGATGATGACAATTGTGCCTTCAGATTTTTCATGTTGTAATTGAGAAGAGCGATCTCCTCCTTTAAATCATCGGCCTCTGATTCCAGCTTCAAGATCTTGTCACATAAATCTCCTTTGCTTTTCTGCCGAAAACGAGAAGGAATAGATTAGTTGTTAGATAGTTTAGCCCTCTTGGGGAGACTAGACTTCTTGAACTTCACGTGCATATCCCCAGGTTGAGGTAGAGTAACATCCTCCTCCTCTGAACTTGAATCATTGATCATCCTCAAGTGAGCATCCTCCTCGTCATCCGCAGTTTGACCACAAGGAGATAGGTCCCCATAGGTCTTTGGGTCAGCAATGAGATGTGAGACATAGCTCTCTCCATCGGAGTCTTGAGATGCCATCTTGCTCTAAATCTGCGACAGAAACAGGTCGAAACAAAAACAAAGGATAATTTCTTGGTACGGTCGTCAAAACCTTCGGGATATTACATAGTGAACTTTTACCGACTAAAAGAAGTATTGTGCAGGAAAACGGAGTCCGGAGAGCACACGAGGTGCCCACGAGGCAGGGGGTGCACCCAGGGGGTAGGGCGCGCCCTCCACCCTCATGGATGCCTCCTGTCCTTCCCGGACTGCCTCTTACTTTCCTACATTCTTAAATATTCCAAAACGGAGAAAAATTGCTATTAGAACTGTTTTGGAGTCGGTTTACTTATCGTACCACATACCTCTTCCTTTCCGGAGTCTAAAATGTCCTAGAAAGTATCCTTTATGTATTCCTCCGGGATTACGGTTTCGATAACATTAGTTTCAACATTTATAAGATTACCTGAGATATAATGTTTGATTCTTTGATCATTCACCACCCTCGGATTTGTGCCTTCTAAGTTGTTGGTTTTATGGCACAGGAACAATAGGCCTCCTCGATAATGTAAGGACCTTCCCATTTTGAGAGAAGTTTGCCTGCAAAAAATCTTAAACGAGAGTTGTATAGCAAAACACAATCACCTACATTAAACTCATGCTTTTGTATCATTTTGTCATGCCATCTTTTAACCTTTTCTTTAAATAGTTTGGCACTCTCATAAGCCTGGGTTCTCCATTCATCAAGTGAGCTAATGTCAAATAACCTCTTCTCACCGGCAATTCTGAAATCATAAGTGAGCTCTTTAATGGCCCAATATGCCTTATGTTCTAGTTCGAGAGGTAAGTCACATGCTTTTCCATAAACCATTTTATATGGAGACATACCCATAGGATTTTTATATGCAGTTCTATAAGCCCATAATGCATCATCAAGTTTCTTGGACCAATTCTTTCTAGATCTATTAATAGTCTTTTGCAAAATTAATTTAAGGTCTCTATTACTCAGTTCTACTTGACCACTAGAACGTGGATGATATGGAGATGCAATTCTATGATTAACATCATACTTAGCAAGCATCTTACGAAAAGCACCATGAATAAAATGTGAACCACCATCAGTCATTAAGTATCTAGGGACTCCAAAGCTCAGAAAAAAAAATGCTTTAAGCATATTAATAGAGGTGTTATGATCAACACTACTAGTGGGAATAGCTTCTACCCACTTAGTAACATAATCAATAGCAACTAAAATGTGTGTATACCCACTAGAGGAAGGAAATGGCCCCATATAATCAAAGCCCCAAACATCAAATGGTTCAATAACAAGTGAATAATTCATAGGCATTTCTTGACGTCTACTAATATTACCAATCTTTGACATTCATCACAAAACAAGACAAACTTACGGGCATCTTTGAAGAGAGTAGGCCAATAAAAACCGGATTGCAATACCTTATGTGCAGTTCTGTCTCCAGCATGGTGTCCTCCATAAGCCTCGGAGTGACACTTGCATAGGTTCTATTCCTGTTCATGCTCAGGTACACAACGAGTAATAACACCATCTACTCCTTATTTATAAAGGTGTGGGTCATCCCAGAAGTAATGTCTTAAATCATAGAAAAACTTTTTCTTTTGTTGGTATGTGAAACTAGGTGGTATAAATTTAGCAACAATATAATTAGCATGAGAAGCATTTATGACAAGTAATTGTTCATCAGGAAAGCTATCATCAATAGGTGGTGGGTCATCAAGAATATTCTCTAACCTAGATAAGTTGTCTACAACGGGGTTCTCAGCTCCCTTCCTATCAATAATATGCAAATCAGATTCTTGTAGCAAGAGAGCCCATCTAATAAGTCTAGGTTTAGCATCCTTCTTTTCCATAAGATATTTAATAGTAGCATGATCAGTGTGAACAGTTACTTTAGAAACAACAATATAAGGTCTGAACTTATCACATGAAACACAACTGCTAAAAATTCCTTTTCAGTAGTAGCATAATTTCTCTGGGCATTGTCTAGAGTTTTACTAGCATATTGGATACCATTTAATTTCTTATCAACTACTAGGGTAAATTCCAATCAGGTGGCTGAACAATAGGTGCAGAAATCAAGGCTTTCTTAAGTATTTCAAATGCTTCTACACAATCATCATCAAAGACAAATGGAACATCTTTTTGTAGGAGATTAGTCAGAGGCCTAGAAATTTTAGAGAAGTCCTTAATGAACCTCCTATACAAACCAGCATGACCAAGGAAACTTCTTATACCATTAATGTCCTTAGGACATGGCATCTTTTCAATAGCAACAACTTTAGGTTTATCAACTTCAATACCTCTTTCAGAAATTTTATGCCCCAAGATAATACCTTCATTAACCATAAAGTGGCACTTCTCCCAATTCAAGACAAGATTAGTTTCTTCACATCTCTGCAAAACTCGATCAAGGTTGCTTAAGCAATCATCAAAAGAAGTTCCATATACAGAGAAATCATCCATGAAAACCTCAACAATCTTTTCATAAAAGTCAGAGAATATAGCAGTCATACATCTTTGAAAGGTAGCACGTGCGTTGAATAAACCAAAAGGCATATGTCTATAAGCAAAGGTACCGAAAGGGAAAGTAAAAGTTGTCTTTTCTTGATCCTCTTTTGACACAGGTATTTGAGAGAAACCAGAATAACCATCTAGAAAGAAAAATTGTGTATGTTTGGATAATCTTTAAAGCATTTGATCAATAAATGGTAATGGGTAATGATCCTTTTTAGTAGCTTTATTTAATTTACGGAAATCAATTACAATTCTATAACATGTAACAATTCTTTGCGGGGTCAATTCATCTTTATCATTTGGAACAACAGTAATACCTCCCTTCTTAGGGACACAATGGACATGACTTACCCACTGACTATCAGCAACGGGATAAATTATACCTTCCTCCAGAAGCTTTAGTATTTCTTTTCTTACCACTTCTTTCATCTTAGGATTTAATCGTCGTTGGTGATCAATAACCGGTTCCGCGTCTTTCTCCAATTTTATTTTGTGCCGACATAGAGTGGGACTAATGCCCTTAAGATCATCAAGAGTATATCGAATAGCAGCATGGTGCTTCTTCAGAGTTTTCAATAATTTATTTTCTTCATGTTCTGAAAGGTTGGCACTAATAATAACATGATATACCTCTTTCTCATCAAGATAAGCATATTCAAGAGTATCAGGTAAAGGTTTAAGATCAAACACGGGATCACCCTTGGGTGGAGGAGGATCCCCTAGGATTTCAACAGGCAAGTTGTGTTTCAAAATTGGTCCCTGTTTAAAGAATACTTCATCTATTTCCCTTCTTTCATTCATAAACATATCATTTTCATGGTCAAGTAAATATTGTTCTAAAGGATCATTAGGAGGCACGAAAATAGAAGCAAGACCAATAATTTCATCTTTACGAGGCAATTCTTTATCATGGGGTTGTCTACGAAATTTAGCAAAATTAAACACATGAGAGATATCCCCCAAACCAACAGTAACAACATCCTTTTTGCAATCCATCCTAGCATTAACAGTATTCAAGAAGGGTGTACCGAATATAATGGGACAAAATTTATCTTGTGGGGAACCAAGGACAAGAAAATCAGTAGGATATTTAACTTTCCCACACAAGACTTCAACATCTCTAACAATCCCAACTGGTGAAATAGTGTCTCTATTGGCAAGCTTAATTGTGACATCAATTTCCTCTATCTCAGCAGGTGCAATATCATGCACAATTTCTTTATATAAGGAATGAGGTATTGCACTTGCACTAGTACCCATATCACATAAGCCATGATAGCAATGATCTCCTGTTTTAACAGAAATAACAGGCATGCCTACAACAGGTCTATGTTTATTTTTAGTGTCAGGTCTAGCAATTCTAGCAGCTTCATCACAGAAGTAAATAACATGCCCATCAATATTATCGGCCAAGACATCTTTAACCAAAGCAATACTAGGTTCAAATTTAATTTTCTCAGAGGGTGTAGGTGTTCAAGTATTACTCTTACGAACCACAGTTTAAGTTTTAGCATGATCCTTTATTCTAACAGGGAAAGGTGGTTTCTCAATATAAGCAGTAGGAACAACAGAATCATTATAAGTGATAGTCTTTTCTTCAACATTAAGGTGCAACTACTTTTACTTCAATGGGAGGATTATATTTAAACCACTATCCTTAGGGAGATCAACATGAGTAGCAAAGGATTCACAGAAATAAGCTACTATCTCAAAGTCAAGTCCATATTTAGTGCTAAATTCACAGAAAACATCGGTATCCATAAAAGGTTTAACACAATCAAACTTAGGTATTATACCTGACTCCTTACCTTTGTTGAGATCCCAATCTTCAGAGTTGCGTTTAATTCTTCCAATAAATTCCATTTGAATTCAATAGTCTTCATCATAAAAGAGCCAGTACAAGAAGTATCGAGCATGGAGCGATTATCGAGAGAAAACCGAGCATAAATTTTTTGAATAATAATTTCTCTTGAGAGCTCATGATTGGGGCATGAATATAACATTGACTTAAGTCTCCCCCAAGATTGAGCGATGATTTCTCCTTCGCGAGGCCAAAAATTATATATATAATTACGATCACGATGAACAAGATGCATAGGATAAAACTTCTGATGAAATTCCAATTTCAATCGGTTGTAGTTCCATGATCCCATATCATCACATAGCCTAAACCATGTCAATGGCTTTCCCTTCAAAGATAAAGGGAAGACCTTCTTCTTGATAACATCCTCGGGCATACCTGCAAGCTTAAATAATCCACAAACTTCATCCACCTAAATTAGGTGCAAATCGGGATGCAATGTTCCATCTCCTGTAAAAGGATTAGCTAGCAGTTTCTCTATCATACCCGAAGGAATTTCAAAGTAAACATTTTCAGTAGGTTTAGTAGGTTGAGGAGCAACTCTTTGCTCTACTTTTCGGGGTGAAGATACCCCGAACAAGCCCCTCAAAGGATTATGTTCCATAGTAACAAGTGATAGTAAATTTCAGCACACTATATAAATTTTTCCTTACCAAATTCCACCTACCAAAGGCGCCTCACTCCTCAGCAACGGCGCCAGAAAAGAGTCTTCATGACCCACAAGTATAGGGAATCTATTGTAGTCCTTTCGATAAGTAAGAGTGTCGATCCCAACGAGGAGCAGAAGGAAATGATAAGCAGTTTTCAGTAAGGTATTCTCTGCAAGCACTGAAATTATCGGTAACAGATAGTTTTGTGAAAAGGTAATTTGTAACGGGAAAGAAGTAATAAAAGTAAATAAGGTGCAGCAAGATGGCCCAATCCTTTTTGTAGAAAAGGACAAGCCTGGACAAACTCTTATATAAAGGAAAACGCTCCCGAGGACACATGTGAATTATCATCAAGCTAGTTTTCATCATGTTCATAAGATTCATGTTCGGTACTTTGATAATTTGATATGTGGGTGGACCGGTGCGTGGGTACTGCCCTTCATTGGAAAAACATCCCACTTATGATTAACCCCTCCTGCAAGCATCCGCAAATACAAAAGAAGTATTAAGGTAAACCAAACCATAGCATGAAACATATGGATCCAAATCAGCCCCTTACGAAGCAACTCATAAACTAGGGTTTAAGCTTCTGTCACTCTAGCAACCCATCATATACTTATTACGTACCAATGCCTTCCTCTAAGCCCAAATAATGGTGAAGTGTCATGTAGTCGATGTTCACATGACACCACTAAAGGAAAGACAACATACATCTAATCGAAATATCAAACGAACACCAAATTCACATGACTACTTATAGCAAGACTTCTCCCATGTCCTCAGGAACAAATGTAACTACTCACAAATCATATTCATGTTCATAATCAGAGGGGTATTAATATGCATAAAGGATCTGAACATATGATCTTCCACCTAATAAACCAACTAGCATCAACTACAAGGAGAAATCAACACTACTAGCAACCCGCAGGTACCAATCTGAGGTTTTGAGGCAAAGATTGGATACAAGAGATGAACCAGGGTTTGAGATGAGATGGTGCTGGTGAAGATGTCGATGGAGATTAACCCCCTACCGATGAGAGGATCGATGATGATGATCGTGGTGATGATTTTCCCCTCCCGGAGGAAAGTTTGCCTGATAGAACAGCTCCATCGGGCCCTAGATTGGTTCCGCCAAGGTTCTGCCTCGTGGCGGCGGAGTTTTGTCCCATAAGCTTGCTTATGATTTTTCTCTCGGACTAAAGACCTCATATAGCAAAAGATGGGCACCGGAGGCCTGCCAGGGTGCCCATGAGACAGGGGGCGCGCCCAGGGGGTAGGGCGCGCCCCCAGCCTAGTGGATGGTGGGTGGCCCCCTCTAGTGCTTCCTTCGCCCAATATTTTTTATATATTCTGAAATGTGCTCCCATGAAGTTTCAGGACTTTTGGAGTTGTGCAGAATAGGTCTCTACTATTTGCTCCTTTTCCAGCCCAGAATTCCAGCTGCCCGCATTCCCCCTCTTCATGTAAACCTTGTAAAACAAGAGAGAATAGGCATAAGTATTGTGACATAATATGTAATAACAGCCCATAATGCAATAAATATCGATATAAAAGCATGATGCAAAATGGACGTATCACGCCCGATCTGGAGGTCAGCCGGGCTTAAAGGGATGGCATGGCGGTGCCAAGCACAGTAGTGGTATGTGGTCGAGGGGAGGGCAGGGCAGCAGAGGCAGTGGTTTGGGCCGATGGTCGTTGGCGGTTCGAGAAAGATCGTCTGGAGGTAGACGAAGGCCATCTGCCCGTTCCTTGTAGATTGGACAGTTCAAAAAATTGACTGACCTATTTATTTTCAGTCAACTGTTATTTTGATAGGACGACATGTGGTGGTGTACTAGAGGAGTGCCTGCATTTCCCAGCCATCCCTGTGCTCATATTTTAAAATCCAAGAATCTAATTTCTTATGCCATACATGTTGTAGAGCTATCTGCTACTTTTACAGTGCACTTGAAGGAAATATGCCCTAGAGGCAATAATAAAGTTGTTATTTATATTTCCTTGTATCATGATAAATGTTTATTATTCATGCTAGAATTGTATTAACTGGAAACTTAGTACATGTGTGAATACATAGACAAATAGAGTGTCCCTAGTATGCCTCTACTTGACTAGCTCGTTAATCAAAGATGGTTAACTTTCCTAGCCATGGATATGTGTTTTCATTTGATGAACGGGATCACATCATTAGAGAATGATGTGATGGACACGACCCATCCATTAGCTTAGCATAATGATCGTTTAGTTTTATTGCTACTGCTTTCTTCATGACTTATACATGTTCCTTTGACTATGAGATTATGCAACTCTCGAATACCAGAGGAACACCTTGTGTGCTATCAAACGTCACAATGTAACTGGGTGATCATAAAGATTCTCTAAAGGTGTCTATGATGGTGTTTGTTAAGTTGGCATAGATCGAGATTAGGATTTGTCGCTCCGCCTATCGGAGAGGTATATCTGGGCCCTCTCAATAATGTACATCACACTGAGCCTTGCAAGCCATGTGACTAATGAGTTAGTTGCGGGATGATGCATTACGGAATGATTAAAGAGAATTGTCGGTAACGAGATTGAACTAGGTATGATGATACCGATGATCGAATCTCGGGTAAGTAACATACCGATGAAAAAGGGAACAACGTATGTTGTTATGCGGTTTGACCGATAAAGATCTTCGTAGAATATGTAGGAGCCAATATGAGCATCCAGGTTCCACTATTCGTTATTGACCGAAAATGTGTCTCGGTCATGTCTACATAGTTCTCGAACCCATAGGGTCCGCACGATTATCGTTCGGTGATGACCGGTATTATGAGTTTATGTGTTTTGATGTACCGAAGGTAGTTCGGAGTCCCGGATATGATCACGGACACGACGAGGAGTCTCTAAATGGTCGATACATAAAGATAGATATATTGGAAGGCTATATTCGGACATCGGAAAGGTTCCGAGTGATTCGAGTATTTTTCGGAGTACCGGAGAGTTACGGGAATTCGCGGGGGAAGTAATGGGCCTTAATGGGCCATACAAGAAAGGAGAGAAGGGCCTCAAGGAGTGGCTGCGCCCCCCCATGGCTCGTCCGAATTGGACTAGGGAGGGGGCGGCGCCCCCCTCATTCCTTCTCTCCCTGTTCCCCTTCCTTCTTCTCCTACTCCAACTAGGGAAGGCGGGAAACCTACTCCTAGTAGGAGTAGGAATCCCCCTTGGGGCGCGCCATAGAGAGGGCCGGCCCTCCCCTCCTCCACTCCTTTATATACGGGGGAGGGGGCACCTCATAGACACACAAGTTGACAATTGTCTTAGCCGTGTGCGATGCCCCCCTCCACCATAATCCACCTCGGTCATATCGTTGCAGTTTTAGGTGAAGCCCTGTTTCGGTAGCTTCATCATCACCATCATCACGCCGTCGTGCTGACGAAACTCTCAGCTGGATCTACAGTTCGCGGGACATCACTGAGCTAAACGTGTGCAGATCACGGAGGTGCCGTACCTTCGGTGCTAGGATCGGTCGGATCATGAAGACGTTCGACTACATCAACCGCGTTGTCATAACGCTTCCGCTTATGGTCTATGAGGGAACATGGAAAACACTCTTCCCCTCTCATTGCTATGCATCACCATGATAGATCTTGCGTGTGCGTAGGTATTTTTAAAATTACTGCGTTCCCCAATAGTGGCATCAGAGCCAGGTCTATGCGTAGATGTTATATGCACGAGTATAACACAAAGGAGTTGTGGGCGTGGGTATATACATATTGCTTGCCATAACTAGTTGTTTATTGATTCGGCGGTATTCTTGGATGAAGCGGCTCAGACCGACATTACGCGTACGCTTACGCGAGACTGGTTCTACTGACGTGCTTCGCACACAGGTGGCTAGTGGGTGTCTGTTTCTCCTACTTTAGTTGAATAGGTTTCAATGAACAGGGTTCTTTCTGAAGATCAAAAAGCAATCACTATACTATGTTGTGGTTTTGATGCGTAGGTAAGAATGGTTCTTGCTAGAAGCCCGTAGCAGCCATGTAAAACTTGCAACAACAAAGTAGAGGACGTCTAACTTTTTTTGCAGGGCATGTTGTGATGTGATATGGTCAAGACATGATGAGATATACATTTTTGTATGACATGATCATGTTTTGTTAAAGCTATCGGCAACTGGAAGGAGCCTTATGGTTATCTCTTTATTGCATAAGATGCAAGCGCCATATAATTGCTTTACTTTATCGCTATGCGATAGCAATAGTTGCAAAAGCAATAGTTGGCGAGACGACCATGTGACGACACATTGATAAAGATGAAGATGATGGAGATCATGGTGTCATGCCGGTGACGATGGAGATCATGACAGTACTTTGGAGATGGGGATCAAAGGCATAAGATGATAATGGCAATATCATGTCACATATTTTGATTGCATATGATGTTTAACTTTTATGCATCTTATTTTGCTTAGTACGGTGGTAGCATTATAAGATGATCTGTCACTAAATTTCAAGGTATAAGTGTTCTCCCTGAGTATGCACTGTTGCTACAGTTCGTCGTGCCAAGACACCATGTGATGATTGGGTGTGATAAGCTCTACGTTCACATACAATGGGTGCAAGCCCGTTTTGCACATGCAGAATACTCGGGTTAAACTTGACGAGCCTACCATATGCCGATATGGCCTCGAAACACTGAGACCAAAAGGTTGAGCGTGAATCATATAGTAGATATGATCAACATAGTGATGTTCACCATTGAAAACTACTCCATCTCACGTGATGATCGGACATGGTTTAGTTAATATGGATCACGTGGTCACTTAGATGATTAGAGGGATGTCTATCTAAGTGGGAGTTCTTAAGTAATATGATTAATTGAACTTAATTTATCATGAACTTAGTCCTGACAGTTTTTGTATATCATGAACTTTATTTTTGATATGTTCCTAGAGAAAAATAAGTTGAAAGATGATAGTAGCAATGATGCGGACTAGGTCTGTGATCTGAGGATTATCCTCATTGCTGCATAGAAGAATTATGTCCTTGATGCACCGCTAGGTGACGGACCTATTACAGGAGCGGATGCAGACGTTATGAACATTTGGCAAAGCTCGGTATGATGACTACTTGATAGTTTAGTGCACCATGCTTTATGAATTACAACCGGGACTTCAAAAATGTTTTGAAATGTCACAGAAGATATAAGATGTTCTAAGAGTTAAAATTGGTATTTCATACTCATGCCTCTGTTGAGAGGTATGAGACCTCTGATAGTACCTTGCCTACAAGATGGAGGAGAATAGCTCAACCAGTGAGCATGTGCTCATATTGTCTGGGTACTACAATTGCTTGAATCAAGTGAGAGTTAATCTTCCAGATAAGATAGTAATTGATAAAGTTCTCTATTCACTATCAGCAAGTTACTAGAACTTCGTGATAAACTATAATATCCAGGGGATGACGAAAACGATTCCCCGAGCTCTTCACGATGCTGAAATTGGCGAAGGTAGAAATCAGGAAAAGCATCAATTGTTGATGGTTGACAAGACCACTAGTTTCAAATAAAAGGGAAATGGAAAGAAAGGGAACTTCAACAAGAATGGCAAGCAAGTTTCCACTCCCATGAAGAAGCTGATGTCTACTACACAACCTTCTTCTTGTAGACATTGTTGGGCCTCCAAGTGCAGAGGTTTGTAGGACAGTAGAAAATTTCCCTCAAGTGGATGACCTAAGGTTTATCAATCCGTGGGTGGCGTAGGATGAAGATGGTCTCTCTCAAGCAACCCTGCAACCAAATAACAAAGAGTCTCTTGTGTCCCCAACACACCCAATACAATGGTAAATTGTATAGGTGCACTAGTTCAGCGAAAAGATGGTGATACAAGTGCAATATGGATGGTAGATATAGGTTTTTGTAATCTGAAAATATAAAAACAACAAGGTAACCAATGATAAAAATGAGCACAAACGGTATTGCAATGCGTTGAAACAAGGCCTAGGGTTCATACTTTCACTAGTGCAAGTTCTCTCAACAATAATAACATAATTGGATCATATAACTATCCATCAACATGCAACAAAGAGTCACTCCAAAGTCACTAATAGCGGAGAACAAACGAAGAGATTATGGTAGGGTATGAAACCACCTCAAAGTTATCTCTTCTGATCGATCTATTCAAGCGTCCATAGTAAAATAACACAAAGCTATTCTTTCCATTCAATCTATCATAGAGTTCGTACTAAAATAACACCTTAAGACACAAATCAACCAAAACCCTAATGTCACCAAGATACTCCAATGTCACCTCAAGTATCCGTGGGTATGATTATACGATATGCATTGCACAATCTCAGATTCATCTATTCAAACCAACACAAAGTGCTTCAAGGAGTGCCCCAAAATTTCTACCAGAGAGTCCAGACGAAAACGTGTGCCAACCCCTATGCATAGGTTCATGGGCGGAACCCGCAAGTTGATCACCAAAACATACATCAAGTGGATCAATAGAATACCCCATTGTCACCACGGGTATCCCATGCAAGATATACATCAAGTGATCTCAAATCCTTAAAGACTCAATCCGATAAGATAACTTCAAAGGGAAAACTCAATCCATTACAAGAGAGTAGAGGGGGAGAAACATCATAAGATCCAACTATAATAGCAAAGCTCACGATACATCAAGATCATACCACCTCGAGAACACGAGAGAGAGAGAGAGATCGAACACATAGTTACTGGTACATACCCTCAGCCCCGAGGGAGAACTACTCCCTCCTCGTCATGGAGAGCACCGGGATGATGAAGATCGCCACTTGAGAGGGATTCCCCCTCCGACAGGTTGCCGGAACGGGTCTAGATTGGTTTTCGGTGGCTACGGAGGCTTCTAGCGGCGGAACTCCTAATGTATTGTGCTCCCCGAAGTTTTTAGGGTATATGGGTATATATGGGAGGAACAAGTACGTCAGTGGACCTCTGGGCTGTCCACGAGGCAGGGGGGCACGCCCAGGGGGTGGGCGCGCCCCACCCTCGTGGGCCGCCCGGGACACTCCTGGTCCAACTTCGATACTCCATGGGCTTCTTCTGGTCCAAAAATAAGTTCCGTGAAGTTTCAGGTCAATTGGACTCCGTTTGATTTTCCTTTTCTGTGATACTCGAAAACAAGGAAAAAACAGAAACTGGCACTGGGCTCTAGGTTAATAGGTTAGTCCCAAAAATTATATAAAATAGCATATAAATGCATATAAAACATCCAAGGTTGATAATATAATAGCATGGAACAATCAAAAATTATAGATACGTTGGAGGCGTATCAGCATCTCCTAGCTTAATTCCTGCTCGTCCTTGAGTAGGTAAATGATAAAAACATAATTTTTGATGTGGAATGCTACCTAACATATTTATCCATGTAGTTCTCTATTGTGGCAAGAATATTCAGACCCATAAGATTCAAGACAAAAGTTTAATATTGACATAAAAACAATAATACTTCAAGCATACTAACTAAGCAATCATGTCTTCTCAAAATAACAAGGCCAAAGAAAGTTCATCCGTAAAAAATCATATAGTTATTCATGCTCCATTTTTGTCACACAAGAATGCTCTCATCATGCACAACCCCAATGACAAGCCAAGAAATTGTTTCATACTTTAGTAATCTCAAACTTTTTTCAACTTTCACGCAATACATGAGCGTGAGCCATGGATATAGCACTATGGGTGGAATAGAATATAATGAGGGGGTTATGTGGAGAAGACAAAAAGGAGAAAGTCTCACATCGACGCGACTAATCAATGGGCTAGGGAGATGCCCATCAATTGAAGTCAATGCAAGGAGTAGGGATTGCCATGCAACGGATGCACTAGATCTATAAATATATGAAAGCTCAACAAAAGAAACTAAGTGGGTGTGCATCCAACTTGCTTGCTAACGAAGACCTAGGGCATTTGAGGAAGCCCATTATTGGAATAAACAAGCCAAGTTATATAACAAAAAGTTCCCACTAGTATATGAAAGTGACAAAACAAAAGATTCTCTATCATGAAGATTATGGTGCTACTTTGAAGCACAAGTGTGGTAAACAGGATAGTAACATTGTCCCTTCTCTCTTTTTCTCTCATTTTTTGGGCCTTCTCTTTTTTATGGCCTTTCTCTTTTTTTCCTCACTTGGGACAATGCTCTAGAAAATGATGATCATCACACTTCTATTTATTTACAACTCAATGATTACAACTCGATACTAGAACAAAGTATGACTCTATATGAATGCCTCCGGCGGTGTATCGGGATTATGAATGGTGGCTTTGCCACAAACACTATGTCAACTACATGATCATGCAAAGCAATATGACAATGATGAACGTGTCATGATAAATGGAATCGTGGAAAGTTTCATGGCAATATATCTCGGAATGGCTATGGGAAAGCCATAATAGGTAGGTATGGTGGCTGTTTTGAGGAAGATATAAGGAGGTTTATGTGTGAAAGAGCATATCATATCACGGGGTTTGGATGCACCGGCGAAGTTTGCACCAACTCTCAATGTGAGAAAGGGAAATGCACGGTATCGAAGAGGCTAGCAATGATGGAAAGGTGAGAGTGTGTATAATCCATGGACTCAACATTAGTCATAAAGAACTCACATACTTATTGCAAAAATCTACATGTCATCAAAAACCAAGTACTACGCGCATGCTCATAGGGGGATAGATTGGTAGGAAAAGACCATCGCTCGTCCCCGACCGCCACTCATAAGGAGGACAATCAAAGAACACCTCATGTTTCAAATTTGTTACATAACATTTACCATACGTGCATGCTACGGGACTTGCAAACTTCAACACAAGTATTTTTCAAATTCACAACTACTCAACTAGCACAACTTTGATATCACTACCTCCATGTCTCAAAACAATCATCAAGTATCAAACATCTCATAGTATTCAATGCACTTTATATAAAAGTTTTTATTATATCCCTCTTGCATGCCCATCATATTGGGACTAGTTTCATAACCAAAGAAAACTACCATGCTGTTCTAAAGGCTCTCAAAATAATATAAGTTAAGCATGAGAGTTCATCTATTTCTATAAAATAAAACCACCGCCGTGCTCCAAAAAGATATAAGTGAAGCACTAGAGCAAATGACAAACTACTCCGAAAGATATAAGTGAAGATCAACGAGTAGTCGAACAATTATGCAACTATATGAAGACTCTCTAAAATTTAATAATTTAAGATCTTGGTATTTTATTCAAACAGCAAGCAAAACAAAATGAAATAAAATGACGCTCCAAGCAAAACACATATCATGTGGCGAATAAAAAGATAGCTCCAAGTAAAGTTACCGATGAACGAAGAGGAAAGAGGGGATGCCTTCCGGGGCATCCCCAAGCTTAGGCTCTTGGTTGTCCTTGAATATTTTCTTGGGGTGCCTTGGGCATTGTGACACCCTCGATTTGACCATACACTAATCATACACGCAAACGTGTACGATCAAGATCAGGGACTCACGGGAAGATATCACAACACAACTCTACAAATAAAATAAGTCATACAAGCATCATATTACAAGCCATGGGCCTCGAGGGCTCG
The DNA here is from genome assembly GCF_018294505.1 of Triticum aestivum. Lineage (NCBI taxonomy): Eukaryota > Viridiplantae > Streptophyta > Magnoliopsida > Poales > Poaceae > Triticum > Triticum aestivum. The sequence continues at coordinate 371,974,865 of NC_057806.1, read as the reverse complement.
AATACAAGAGCTCGATCATAGACGAGTCAGCGGAAGCAACAATATCTGAGTACAGACATAAGTTATACAAGTTTGCCTTAAGAAGGCTAGCACAAACTAGGATACAGATCGAAAGAGGCGCAGGCCTCCTGCCTGGGATCCTCCTAAACTACTCCTGGTCGTCGTCAGCGGGTTGCACGCAGTAGTAGGCACCTCCCGAGTAGTAGTAGTCGTCGTCGACGGTGGTGTCTGGCTCCTGGGCCCCAACGTCTGGTCGCAGCAATCAAGTATAGAAAGGGGAAAAGGGGGAGCAAAGCAACCGTGAGTATTCATCCAAAGTACTCGCAAGCAAGGAGCTACACTACATATGTCTGCATTGGTATCAAATGGAAAAGGCTATCATATGTGGACTGAACTGCAGAATGCCGGAATAAGAGGGGGATAGCTAGTCCTATCGAAGACTACACTTCTGGTAACCTCCATCTTGCAGCAGGAGAAGAGAGTAGATGGTAAGTTCACCAAGTAGCATCGTGTAGCATAATCCTACCCGGCAATCCTCTCCTCGTTGCCCTGTTAGAGAGCGACCACCGGGTTGTATCTGGCACTTGGAAGGGTGTGTTTTATTAAGTAACCGGTTCTAGTTGTCATAAGGTCAAGGTACAACTCCAAGTCGTCCTGTTACCGAAGATCACAGATATTCGAATAGATTAACTTCCCTGCAGGGGTGCACCACATTTCCCAACATGCTCGATCCCATTTGGCCGGACACACTTTCCTGGGTCATGCCTGGCCTCGGAAGATCAACGTGTCGCAACCCTACCTAGGCACAACAGAGAGGTCAGCACGCCGGTCTAATTCCTATGGCGCATGGGTCTGGGCCCATCGCCCATTGCACACCTGCACGTTGCGTACGCGGCCGGGGAGCAGACCTAGCCTCCCTTATACAAGACTAGGCATTCCAGTCCAACCCGGCGTGCGCCGCTCAGTCGCTGATGTCACGAAGGCTTCGGCTGATACGACGACGTCGAGTACCCATAACTGTCCCCGCATAGATGGTTTTGCATATAGGCCAGTGGCCAGACTCAGATCAAATACCAAGATCTCGTTAAACGTGTTAAGTATCCACGAACACCGACTAGGGACAGGCCCACCTCTCTCCTAGGTGGTCTCAACCTGCCCTGTCACTCCGCCTCAAAGTAACAGTCGGGGGCCGTCGGGAACCCAGGCCCACCTCTACCGGGATGGAGCCACCTGCCCCTTCATCCCCCATCTCCGAACAGTATCATAAGTAATGTAACATTATAAGTATATATCATATGCCCGTGATCACCTCCCGAAGTGATCACGGCCCAGTAGTATATCATGGCAGACGGACAAGAGTGTAGGGCCACTAATGATAATCTAGCATCCTATACTAAGCATTTAGGATTGTAGGTAAGGTATCAACAGCTGTAGCAACAATGACAGGCTATGCATCAGAATAGGATTAACGGAAAGCAGTAACATGCTACACTACTCTAATGCAAGCAGTATAGAGAAGAGTAGGCGGTATCTGGTGATCAAGGGGGGGCTTGCCTGGTTGCTCTGGCAAGAGAGAGGGGTCGTCAACAACGTAGTCGTACTGGGTAGCAGCGGCGTCGGTCTCGGTGTCTAGTGAGCGAAGAGGGGGAAGAAACAATAAATATCATGCAAACAAATGCATGATGATGCATGACATGACCAAGTGTGATGCTAGGTGTGCCCTAACATGGTACGAGGTGGTACCGGTGAAGGGGAAAACATGCGGGAAAGTATTCCCGATGTTTCGCGTTTTTGGACAGATGAACCGGAGGGGGAAAGTTGTGTGTTCGCTATGCTAGGGATGCGTGGCGGATGAACGGGCTGCGTATTCGGGTTCGTCTCGTCGTTCTGAGCAACTTTCATGTACAAAGTTTTTCCATCCGAGCTACGGTTTATTTTATATTAATTTTAAAAGATTTAAATCATTTTTAGGATTTATTTAATTAATTAAATAAAAATTATCCAGAATAGTGTCTGCTGACATCATCATGACGTCAACATGACGTCAGCAGTCAACAGGGCGTTGACTGGTCAACCTGATGTGTCGGTCCCACATGTCATTGATTGTTTAGTTAATTAACAGTAGTTAATTAGGTTAATTAGTCATTAGGTTAATTAATCATAATTAGTTAATTTAAATAGAATTAATTAAGTTAATTATTTAATTAGTTAATTTATTATTATTATTATTATTATTTAAAAAATTCTTTTTTTAAAATTCGTTCTAGGGGTGGGCCCCCTGCGTCATAGGCAGGGGGCGTAGCGGGTTAGCGGGCATGAGGGCGACGGGCGCCTGGGCGAGCACTTGCCCGCAGGAGGTGCGGCGGGGCGAGGCCACCGGGCGCCGCGGCGTGGCAGGCATCGAGGGTCCCCAGCGGAGGCGTCCAGCAGGGCGGTGGAGGGAGGCGGGACGCGGACGGCGACAAGCGGCTCAGGTACGGGTGAGGTCGAGGTCCAGCGGCGCGCGCGCGTTGGTCGTGGCCGGAGTGGGGCGGCAGGCGAGCAGCGAGGCCACGCGAGGCCGCGATGGAGCAGACAGGCGCGGTGATGCAGAGGCAGCAGGAGTGGGGTTGCAGTGAGGCGTAGCAGCAAGCAACAGGACAGGGGCGGCCAGCGTGCCCAAACGAGGGCGCAGGGGGGCATGGGGACGACGGCGAGGACGGGATGAAGGCGGGGCAGACGAGGGGATCACGGCACGGGCACAGCTAGGGCTGCGCGCGCGAGGGCACGCAGAGGAGGGCGCGCAGCGAGGGCTGGCGCGGTAGTGCGCGTCCGCGCGGTGAGGGGCACGACGGGCGGCGCGGTGAACGTAGGGGAAAGAGGGGAGGGAGTGGAGGCCGAAGGTGGCGGCTGATACGTCTCCGTCGTATCTACTTTCCAAACACTTTTGCCCTTGTTTTGGACTCTAACTTGTATGATTTGAATGGAACTAACCTGGACTGACGCTGTTTTCAGCAGAATTACCTTGCTGTTGTTTTATGTGCAGAAAGCAAATATTCTCGGAAAGTCCTGAAACTCCACGGAGTACCTTAGAAAAAATAATAAAAAATGCTCGCCAAATATGAAGACCAGGGGGCCCACACCCTTTCCACGAGGGTGGGGGGCGCCCCCCACTAGGGCGCGCCCCTACCTCGTGGGCCCCTTGGAAACCCTCCGACGCCAACTCCAACTCTATATATTTTCTTTCGGAGAGAAAAAACTAGAGAGAAGAAATCATCGCGTTTTACGATACGGAGCCGCCGCCAAGCCCTAAAACCTCTCGAGAGGGCTGATCTGGAGTCCGTCGGGGCTCCGGGGAGGGGGATTCGTCGTCGTCATCATCATCAACCATCCTCCATCACCAATTTCATGATGCTCACCGCCGTGCATGAGTAATTGCATCGTAGGCTTGCTGGACGGTGATGGGTTGGATGAGATTTATCATGTAATCGAGTTAGTTTTGTTAGGGTTTGATCCCTAGTATCCACTATGTTCCGAGATTGAGGTTGCTATGACTTTGCTATGCTTAATGCTTGTCACTAGGGCCCGAGTGCCATGATTTCAGATCTGAACCTATTATGTTTTCATGAATATATGTGAGTTCTTGATCATATCATGAAAGTCTATAGTCACCTACTACGTGTTATGATCCGGCAACCCCGAAGTGACAATAATCGGGACCACTCCCGGTGATGACCATAGTTTGAGGAGTTCATGTATTCACTATGTGTTAATGCTTTGTTCTGGTTCTCTATTAAAAGGAGGCCTTAATATCCCTTAGTTTCCAATAGGACCCCGCTGCCACGAGAGGGTAGGACAAAATATGTCATGCAAGTTCTTTTCCATAAGCACGTATGACTATATACGAAATACATGCCTACATTACATTAACGAACTGGAGCTAGTTCTGTGTCACCCTATGTTATGACTGTTACATGATGAACCGCATCCGGCATAATTATCCATCACTGATCTGGTGCCTATGAGTTTTCCATATACTGGTTTACGCTTATTTACTTTCTCGCTTTTACTGTTATAATCACTACAAAATACCAAAAACATTACTTTTGCTGTCTTTACTTTTGTTGCCGCTACCACCACTATCATATTACTGTGCTACTAAACACTTTGCTGGAGATACTAAGTTTCCAGGTGTGGTTGAATTGACAACTCAGCTGCTAATACTTGAGAATATTCTTTGGTCCCCTTGTGTCGAATCAATAAATTTGGGTTAAATACTCTACCCTCGAAAACTGTTGCGATCCCCTATACTTGTGGGTTATCAAGACCTTTTTCTGGCAGTGTTGCCGGGGAGCATAGCTCTATTCTTTGAGTCACTTGAGATTTATATCTGCTGGACACTATGAAGAACTTGAGAGATCCAAAAACCAAGATCTATCCCTCAACTACAAGGGGAGGTAAGGAACTGCCATCTAGCTCTGCAGTTGATTCACCTTCTGTTATGAGTAAGTTAGCGACACCTACACCTGCTTCTGCTATTCGTTTTGATATGTCGCATGTTATTGATGATGCCACTTCTACTATGCATGATACTTATGATGAAACTTCTTCTATGCCTGATACTACTGTGCCCCTTAGTGAATTTCTTGAAGAACAAATTGCTAGGGCTAGAGAAAGAGAAATTGATGAAACTGAATACAGTGATGATAGTGATGATGAAAATATGCCTGTTATTCCTAAAGGTTATCTTTTTGATAAAGATTATTCTTAAGCTATTTTAGCTTGCAGAGATAGATATGAGCTTAAAAGGTTATTAATTAAATGGAACAAAGAATCACTTAGAGATAGAATGAAACCCGATCCTCCTTTTGCTACTTCACCTATATGTGTTCCTGATAAAGATTATGAATTCTCTGTTGATCCTGATATAATTACTTTGGTTGAATCTGATCGATTTTATGGCTATGAATCTGAAACTGTTGTGGCACATCTTACTAAGTTAAATGACATAGCTGCCCTGTTCACTAATAATGAGAGATCACGTTACCTCTATTTACTCAAAATATTTCCATTCTCATTAAAGGGTGATGCTAAGATATGGTTTAATTCCCTTGATCCTGGTTGTGTGCGTAGTCCCCAGGATATGATTTATTACTTCCCTGCTCAATATTCCCTGCTCATAAGAAACAAGCTGCTTTGAGGGAAATATACAATTTCGTGCAAATTAAAGAAGAGAGTCTCCCACAAGCTTGGGGGAGGCTTCTCAAGTTACTTAATGCTTTGCCTGATCATCCTCTTAAGAAACCTGAAATACTTGATATCTTTTATAATGGACTAACCGATGCTTCCAGAGATTACCTGGATAGTTGTGCTGGTTCTCTTTTCAGGGAAAGAACACCGGATGAAGCTGAAATTCTATTGAATAATATGTTGACAAATGAAAATAATTGGGCACCTCCTGAGCCAGCTCCCGCTCCAATTAATGATCCTATTCCTAAACCAACTCTGAAGAAGAGAGGTGTTCTATTTCTCAGTCTTGATGATATGCAAGAGGCAAAGAAATCTATGAAATAAAAAGGTATTAAAGCTGAAGATGTTAAGAATTTACCTCCTATTGAAGAACTACATGGTCTTAATATACCGCCCGTTGACGAAGTATATGATCTTAATCCTTTATTCATTGAGGAACCTCCCGATATCCTGACACAGGTAGTAAAGGTAAATTCTCTCTATAGATTTGATGAAGGTGATATCCCTCACTATAAGTCTTCTAGGTAATGCTTTGATGAGTTTGATAATTTTATTGTCAAACAAGAAAATTTCAATGCTTATTTTGGTAGACAATTGAAATATGATTCTGATATAATTAAATACTTGGGTGATTATATGGCTAATATTAGAGGTGAACTTAAACTTGTTAGCAAACATGCTTCTATGGTTACCACTCAAGTAGAACAAGTACTTAAGGCTCAAAAATAATTGCTCAATGAAATGAATAGTAAGAAAAATGATTATGTTGTTAGAGTGGCTACTAGAACTGGTAGAATGACTCAGGAACCTTTGTATCCTGTAGGCCACCCTAAGAGAATCGAGCAAGATTCTCAGAGAAATAATATCGATGCACCTAGTTCTTCTAAAAAGAAGAAAAAGAAAAATGATAGAACTGTGCAAACTTCGAGTGAACCTATTGTTGAACCACCTGATAATCCAAATGATATTTCTATGTCTGATGCTGAAACACAATCTGGTAATGAACAAGAACTTATTAAAAATATTAATGATGATGTTCATGATGATGCTGAACCTAGTAATGATAATGATGTAGAAATTGAACCTACTGTTGATCTTGATAACCCACAATCAAAGAATCAACGTTATGATAAAAGAGACTTTGTTGCTAGGAAGCATGGGAAAGAACGAGAACCTTGGGTTCAAAAACCCATGCCTTTTCCTCCTAAACCATCCAAGAAAAAGGATGATGAGGATTTTAAGCGCTTTGCTGAAATGATTAGGCCTATCTTTGTATGTATGAGATTAACTGATGTGCTAAAAACAAATCCTTATGCTAAATATATGAAAGATATCATTACTAATAAAAGAAAGATATCGGAAGCTGAGATTTCCACCATGCTTGCTAATTATACTTTTAAGGGTGGTCCCGGAGTACCTACTATACCTTGCTCCATTAAAAGAAATTATATTAAAACTGCTTTATGTGATCTTGGAGCCGGTGTTAGTGTTATGCCTCTCTCTTTATATCGTAGACTTGACTTGAATAAGTTGACACCTACTGAAATATCTTCGCAAATGGCTGATAAATCAACTGCTATACCTGTCGGTATTTGTGAGGATGTGCCTGTTGTGGTTGCAAACGTTACTATTTTAACGGACTTTGTTATACTTGATATTCCCGAGGATGATAGTATGTATATTATTCTTGGAAAACCTTTTCTTAATACTGCAGGGGATGTTATTGATTGCAACAAAGGCAATGTCACTTTTCATGCTAATGGTGATGAGCATACGGTACATTTTTGGAGGAAACAACCTCAAGTTCATATTATCAATTCTATTGGAAAAATTCCATCGATTATATTTGTAGGTTTTGAATTTCCTCTACCAACTGTCAAGAAGAAATATGATATTCTTATTATTGAGGATGCGCATAACGCCGTTGAGGTAACTTAGTGTTATTCGAAATTTCTCTGGTTTCATGATTATCGGAATGAGTTTGTTAACAAGGCTTGATCAACCTTGTTAGTGGATTCTTTTTGATGAGCATGAGATGGATGAAACTAGAAGCACAACCTTCTGTACCCTCTTTATATTTTCTATAATTTAGTAGAAATAAAGTAAAAATAATATTTTTCTGTCTGTTTCCTGACTTATCCGTGCAATATAAAAATATCCCGAAAATAAAAGTCCTCAGAATGCCATGCCAATTTAATATGATTTTTTCGGGAATATTTGAGGATTTACTGTGCAAAAATTACAGCGGGAGGAGCTGCCACCTGGCCACGAGGGTGGTGGGCGTGCCCCCCTCCCTAGGGCGCGCCCCCCTGCCTCGTGGGCCCACGGTGTCCCTCCTCCACTTATCCCAGCACCCATCTTCTTCCTCTGTCTCACACAAACCCGAAAAACCAACTCAAGCACGAGTTTCAGCCACTTTTGCTGTGATTTTCGATCTCCTTGCTCAAAGCACCTCTCGCAAAACTTCTTGGGGAGATTGTTCCTTGGTATGTGACTCCTCCATTGGTCCAATTAGTTTTTGTTCTAGTGCTTTATTTATTGCAAATTTATGCTGCATAGGTGACCATGTTCTTGAGCTTGCATGTCAAATTTATATGGTTCCAAGTAGTTTTGATGCATGATATAGGCTCTAGGCACTTGTGGGAGTAGTTGCTATCAGTTTTATTGAGTTTGGTTTACTTTTATTTTGAAGTTACTAAAAATTTCAGAATTTTTTAGAGAAAAACAATATGCTTAGGAAGATGTTCCAAGGTGGTTCCTCTAAGAAGCAAGGACCCAGGATTACTATGCGCGATGCTGACGAGGATCCACAAAGAGACGCTCCAGTACGGCCTTGCGAATGGGCGTCAGAAAATTTTATGGACCGTGCGGGAATTAAAGAAGAATTCAAAGCATATTTGCGCAATGCCGGTCTTGAGGAATTTGAGGCCAACAAATGCCCGCAGTATCATGATCTCACAAGTTCATTTGTGAGGAGGTTTGAGTATTCATCTTCGCGTAATTCTCCTTCAGTCATGTTTGATCTTTATGATAAATCTTATAAAATGGAATAAGAGGATTTCACTCTTGCGTGCAAACTTCCATCATGGGGCAGTATTAGGGATCCCCCTAAATCTAAATTTAGAAACTTGCTAGTATAACTGTGGGGGAATCCAGAGACATAACGCAGGCTACCATAGGGAGCATTCACCTTCCTGCTATACATTGTTTTTCTCTCTTTATTGGTAGATGCATAAATGCTAAGGATGAAGCATGTCACATGTGTGTCCCTGATCTTAGCATTCTTAGGAGTGCTGTGTTAGGAGACCAATCTTATCATATGGGAGCCATTGTAGCTCGTAGGTTGCATCATAATAGACATAATGGAGATTTCTTTGGAGGAATTTACACAACCCGCTTAGCTCATTTTCTTGAAATAGACATTCGTGAGGGTGATATGGAGTTGCCTCATGCACATTTAGATTACAACTCTATGGCTTCGCACCAGTTTATCGAGAGGCCTGAATCACCTCTCTTATATATCTTAATTTTTGATAAACGACGTGTTTTCCATATTACTCTCCCTGCTCCTGCCTTCTTTGATTCACAGAAAAAAGGAAGATATGTTATTACCAAAGAGGAGGCAGAAGAGTACGAGAGGGGAGCGGAGGCAGCTCGACTCCATGATACAGCTCAGCAGGCGATAACCGCTGCACAACAGTATGATCCCAACTATTCTTCCTCATCACAGTACGACCCCAACAACTATTATTATGTATATCCGCTAGGCCAGCCGTGGCCATAGACCAACTTAGGCCAAAAGCCTAAGCTTGGGGGAGTACGTATTTCTCACCGACATTACATTTATGTTCACACACACTCGTTGCTAGATGTCGGTGCTCATACTTTTTCACTGTAATATCTATGCTAGTTTATTTCCCTTTTCCTGTTTTCTTCTTGTGTCTCCAGTAAACCTTAAGAAAAAAATTAGTAGTAATTTACTTTCTTGCTGTAGTAGTAATAATTAAAAATAAAACCCAAAAATATTTCCCGTTCTTCTTTTGCTTGTTGGGAGCTTTCCCGTGTAAATAGTTTTATTTTCTTTTGTTTTCTTTGGGGGTCATTAGGAGAAGACCATAATTAAATTGTTGAAGTGGCTCTTATATGCATTGTTGTTGATTTAACCCAGAGCCCATATTGCCTTGTCTTCTCATGTTTCTTGAATGCTCGCAGATTCCAGCTTAGTCCAATGCACGTGCACTCTTATTATTATTCACACCGTTCGGTCGTGCAAGTGAAAGGCAATTATGATGATATATGATGGACTGACTGAGATGAGAAAAGCTGGTATGAACTCGACCTCTTTTGTTTTTGTAAATATGATGAGCTCTTCGTTCGTGATTCAGCTTATTATGAATAAACATGTTTGCAATGACAATTAGAGATCATAGTTGCGTGTGCCATGCTTGATTAGCTATGAGTAATAATGATTTACCTTGTGTGCCAACATGCTATTGAGATGACTATGATGTGGTATGATGGGGTGGTATCCTCCTTTGAATGATTTAAGTGACTTGACTTGGCACATGTTCACGCATGTAGTTGAAACAAAATCAACATAGCCTTCATGATATTCATGTTCATGGTGGATTATATCCTACTCATGCTTGCATCCAATGTTTATTAAATTTAATGCATGTATATGGCTGTTGTCGCTCTCTAGTTGGTCGCTTCCCAGTCTTTTTCTAGCCTTCACCTGTACTAAGCGGGAATACTGCTTGTGCATCCAATCCCTTAAACCCAAAAGCTATTCCAGATGAGTCCACTATACCTTCCTATATGCGGTATTTACCAGCCGTTCCAAGTAAATTTGTATGTGCCAAACTCTAAACCTTCAAATAAACATTCTGTTTTGTATGCTCGAATAGCTCATGTATCAACAAAGGCTGTCCTTATCTTCCGTGTTAGGCGGGTTATTCTCAAGAGGAGTGGACTCTGCTCCTCACTCACGAGAAAATGGCTAGTCACCGGGATGCCCAGTCCCATGCTTTATGCAAACTAAATCAAAATTAATTGCAAACAAAACTCCCCCTGGGACCCGATGTATGTTGGAGGTACTCGTTGTTTCAAGCAAGCCATGGATTGATGCTTGTTGGTGGAGGGGGAGTATAAACTTTACCATTCTGTTTGGGAACCGCCTATAATTTGTTTAGCATGGAAGATATCGCCATCTCTTAGTTGTTACGTTGACAATGAAAGTATACCGCTCAAAATGCAATTTATCTCTATTTCAAAACCGAGCTTTGGCACCTCTACAAACCCCTGCTTCCCTCTGTGAAGGGCCTATCCATTTACTTTTATGTTGAGTCATCACCCTCTTATTAAAGAGCACTAGCTGGAGAGCACAGCTGTCATTTGCATTCATCACTATTAATCTATGTTGGGTATGACTATGATTGGATCTCTTTTACCATGAATTACAATGTCTAGTCAGTCCTTGATCTTTAAAGGTGCTCTACATTTATGTTTTGCGGTCTCAGAAAGGGCTAGCGAGATACCATCTTGTTATATCATATTATGGTTGTTTTGAGAAAGTGTTGTCATCCGAGATTTATCATTATGACTTGCTAGTTGATTGTGCTATTGATACGAGTAATTGTGAGACCTGAGAATTATTGCAAATGTGGTTAGTTATGATCTATGCTGAAAACTTGAATGCTGGCTTGACATAGTTACAACAACAAGAGCGACAGAGTTTGTAAAAGTTTCTCTTTCTTTCTTTTAGTTTGTCAACTGAATTGCTTGAGGACAAGCAAGGGTTTAAGCTTGGGGGAGTTGATACGTCTCCGTCGTATCTACTTTTCCAAACACTTTTGCCCTTGTTTTGGACTCTAACTTGTATGATTTGAATGGAACTAACCTGGACTGACGCTGTTTTCAGCAGAATTACCTCGGTGTTGTTTTATGTGCAGAAAGCAAATATTCTCGGAAAGTCCTGAAACTCCACGGAATACCTTAGAAAAAATAATAAAAAATCCTCACCAAATATGAAGACCAGGGGGGCCACACCCTTTCCATGAGGGTGGGGGGCGCCCCCCTAGGGCGCGCCCCTACCTCGTGGGCCCCCTGGAAACCCACCGACGCCAACTCCAACTCTATATATTTGCTTTCGGAGAGAAAAAACCAGAGTGAAGAAATCATCGCGTTTTACGATACGGAGCCGCCACCAAGCCCTAAAACCTCTCGGGAGGGCTGATCTAGAGTCCGTTCGGGGCTCCAAAGAGGGGATTCATGGCCGTCATCATCATCAACCATCCTCCATCACCAATTTCATGATGCTCACCGCCATGCATGAGTAATTGCATCGTAGGCTTGCTGGACGGTGATGGGTTGGATGAGATTTATCATGTAATCGAGTTAGTTTTGTTAGGGTTTGATCCTTAGTATCCACTATGTTCTGAGATTGATGTTGCTATGACTTTGCTATGCTTAATGCTTGTCACTAGGGCCTGAGTGCCATGATTTCAGATCTGAACCTATTATGTTTTCATAAATATATGTGAGTTCTTGATCCTATCTTGCAAGTCTATAGTCACCTACTATGTGTTATGATCCGGCAACCCTGAAGTGACAATAATCGGGACCACTCCCAGTGATGACCATAGTTTGAGGAGTTCATGTATTCAGTATGTGTTAATGCTTTGTTCCGGTTCTCTATTAAAAGGAGGCCTTAATATCCCTTAGTTTCCAATAGGACCCCGCTGCCACGGGAGGGTAGGACAAAAGATGTCATGCAATTTCTTTTCCATAAGCACGTATGACTATATACGAAATACATGCCTACATTACATTGACGAACTGGAGCTAGTTCTGTGTCACCCTATGTTATGGCTGTTACATGATGAACCGCATCCGGCATAATTATCCATCACTGATCCGGTGCCTATGAGTTTTCCATATACTGGTTTATGCTTATTTACTTTCCCTCTTTTACTGGTACAATCACTACAAAATACCAAAAACATTACTTTTGTTGTCTTTACTTTTATTGCCGCTACCACCACTATCATATTACTGTGCTACTAAACACTTTGCTGCAGATACTAAGTTTCCAAGTGTGGTTGAATTGACAACTCAGCTGCTAATACTTGAGAATATTCTTTGGCTCCCCTTGTGTCGAATCAATAAATTTGGGTTAAATACTTTACCCTCGAAAACTGTTGCGATCCCCTATACTTGTGGGTTATCAGCGGCTCACAGGGGGGTCGGTCGAGGAGGGCAGCGGGCTCGGGGTGGTTCGGCGAGGCAGATCGGCGACCGGGGGGGGGGGGGCGAGGTGGCAGCGACGGGGTCGATGACGGGTGGTCGAGGCGGAGGCGCTCCAGGTGGCTATGGCAAGGCGTTGTGAAGACCCGCGCGGAGGGGGTCGGGGAGGACGTCCTGCGGCGGTGAGGCGGTCCGGCGAGAGCGGGTTTGAGCGGCGCCGCGGGGGGAACGGCCGACGCGGCCGACGCAGCGAGAGGCGCGGTCGAGCGCCCGATCCAATCTGGATCGGGAGGAGCAGAGGGATGAGTGGGACTAGCGGGGCGAGAAGTGGTTCGGTCGGGGGTTAGGGTTAGCGGGCGAGTGGGTAGTTATGATGGGTGAGGTGGGCCAGCCAGAGTGGGCTGGTTCGGCACGGGTGGGCCAAGGCCCAGAGGGAGCAGGGGCCTTTTACACATTTTCTTTTGTTCTTTTGTTTATTCTGTTTTCTTTTGCTTTTATGTTTTATATTTTCTACTATATTTTGTTTTACTTTTACAAAATACAACACTAGCGCCTAAATTAGTATTTATAATTAATCCACTTCTACAAATAATTTGGCACTTTAATAAAAGATGTTTGTATTTGTTTACTATTTATATGCATTTAATAATTGTTTTCGGCTACTGTTTTATTTATCTTTGTGCACTTAAACCTTTTATGAAAATATGATCTCTCCACCAATATCACTTATGATTTCTTTGCCACAGTTCACACATTTTAGTTTGACATTTGAAAACTTTTATTTTTGACTTTATTTTAAATTTGAATTTGAACTATTTTCGAATCAACGAGAGTCTAACAACAGTAAACGTGGTGACGTGGCATCGTTAGTGGGACATTATTGTAGCTTAACTATCCGGGCGTCACAGGCATCCCCAAGCTTAGGCTCTTGCCACTCCTTATTCCATAATCCATCGAATCTTTACCCAAAACTTGAAAACTTCACAACACAAACCTTAACAGAAAACTCGTAAGCTCCATTAGCGAAAGAAAACAAAACACCACTTCAAGGTACTTTAATGAAATCATTATTTATTTATATTGGTGTTAAACCTACTGTATTCGAACTTCTCTATGGTTTATAAACTATTTTACTAGCCATAGATTCATCAAAATAAGCAAACAACACACGAAAAACATAATCTGTCAAAAACAGAACAGTCTGTAGTAATCTGTAACTAATGCAAACTTCTGGAACCCCAAAAATTCTAAAATAAATTTATGGACGTGATGAATTTATATATTAATCATGTTCAAAAAGAATTAACTAAATAACACTCTCCAATAAAAAATGGCAGCAAATCTCGTGAGCGCTAAAGTTTCTGTTTTTTACAGCATGATCATAAAGACTTCACCCAAGTCTTCCCAAAGGTTCTACTTGGCACAACCACTAAATTAAACATTAAAAATCAATCATAACAGAGGCTAGATAAATTATTTTTTGCGAAACAGGAGCAAAAAAGCAAGGAACAAAAATAAAGTTGGGTTGCCTCCCAACAAGCGCTATTGTTTAACGCCCCTAGCTAGGCATGATGATTTCAATGATGCTCACATAAAAGATAAGAATTGAAACATAAAGAGAGCATCATAAGGAATATAACTAGCACATTTAAGCCTAACCCACTTCCTATGCATAGGGATTTTTTGAGCAAACAACTTATGGGAAGAAGAATCAACTTGCATAGGAAGGTAAAACAAGCATAACTTCATAACTTTAAGCACATAGAGAGGAAACTTGATATTATTGCAATTCCTACAAGCATATATTCCTCCCTCATAATAATTTTCAGTAGCATCATGAATGAATTAAACAATATAACCAGCACCTAAAGCATTCTTTTCATGATCTACAAGCATAGAAATTTTATTACTCTCCACAGAAGCAAAATTCTTCTCATTCGGAATAGTGGGACTATCATAAGAGACTCGAATACTATAAATTGTTTCCACATTAAAAGAGTAATGTTCAGAAAAAGGGTAATCATAATCATGACAAGTTTTATAAATATAATCATCACTACTTTTTATAGCATAAGTGTCATCACAATAATCATCATAAGTAGCAACTTTGCTCTCATCATAATCAATTGAAACCTCTTCCAAGATAGTTGAATCATTACTAAATAAAGTCATGACCTCTCCAAATCCACTTTCAACAATATAATCATGATAAGTAGGAGGCATGCTATCATCATTATAAATTTGCATATCAAAACTTGGGATACGAAAAATATGATATTCATTAAATGTAGCATCCCCAAGCTTGGGACAAACATTAATTGCAGAAAATATATTCTCAAAAACATAATATTCATCAAACATATCATCCCCAAGCTTGGGCCTTTTCATATCATAAGCATAATCACTCTCATCATCAATAGTATGGATAGCACTGATAGTATAGCAATTATCATCATCACAATGATTAATAGGAGCAACATTATTTGGGAGAGATACCTTTCTACCTTTGCTTATCCATCTTTTCTTTTTCTTCTTCACATCATGTGTGGGTTTAATCTTCTTTTTGGAGCTCCTTATTAATGAGATTGGTTGAATAGAAGGCTCCTCCTCGTTACCTGATTCATCATAAGAAATAATAGGAGGATATTGGGAAGTCTCTTGCCTTTCATTAGTATTCTCTTCATCCTATATTTGTTTTCTTTTCTTTATGTAATTAGCAATATAAGGGTTTTCAATGCAATTCATTGCACAATACATATAAATTTCCTCTAGATCAAAATCAAGAAATTTATCAAGATTAAATTTTGGAATACTCTCAGTTATATGTTTCATTTCTTCATAACCCAAAAGAAGACTAAGCTCTTTATGATGCTCAAGGGTAATCAAGTTATCACAATTTTTGAACACGACTTGATCATGAAACAAATAGCATTGGAGCTTTAAATGACCATGTTCATTGCAAAGTTCACAAGGATGGCAATAAATATTGAATCTTTCAGCACAGACATCTAGCCTTTCTTGCAACAATTTAGTTTCTAAATCCTTATGCCTCTTGCAATATCTATCTTCCCTATTTGGTGTGTACTTGCAAACCCAATGCACTACACAAAAATTGACATGTTTATAGGAGACATTTTCATCATAACTAGTGCAATCATCATTAGTACTTTCGATATTCAAGGAGTTCATACTAACAACATTGCAATCATGATCATCATTCAAAGATTCAGTGCCAAACATTTTAATGCATTCTTCTTCCAACACTTTCGCACAATTTTCCTTTCCATCATACTCACTAAAGATATTAAAAATATGAAGCGTATGAGGCAAACTTAATTCCAATTTTTTTTGTAATTTTCTTTTATAAACTAAACTAGTGATAGAACAAGAAACTAAAAGACTCGATTGCAAGATCTAAAGATATACCTTCAAGCACTCACCTCCCCGGCAACGGCACCAAAAAAGAGCATGATGTCTAATACACAACCTTCATCTTATAGATGTTGTTGGGCCTCCAAGTGCAGAGGTTTATAGGACAGTAGCAAATTTCCCTCAGGTGGATGACCTAAGGTTTATCAATCTGTGGGAGGCGTAGGATGAAGATGGTCTCTCTCAAGCAACCCTGCAACCAAATAACAAAGAGTCTCTTGTGTCCCCAACACACCCAATACAATGGTAAATTGTATAGGTGCACTAGTTCAGCGAAAATATGGTGATACAAGTGCAATATGGATGGTAGATA
Source organism: Triticum aestivum (assembly GCF_018294505.1). Taxonomy (NCBI): domain Eukaryota; kingdom Viridiplantae; phylum Streptophyta; class Magnoliopsida; order Poales; family Poaceae; genus Triticum; species Triticum aestivum. The sequence goes on along the minus strand of NC_057806.1, from coordinate 371,958,649 downwards.
TAGGTTTTTGTAATCTGAAAATATAAAAACAGCAAGGTAACCAATGATAAAAATGAGCACAAACGGTATTGCAATGCGTTGAAACAAGGCCTAGGGTTCATACTTTCACTAGTGCAAGTTCTGTCAACAATAATAACATAATTGGATCATATAACTATCCATCAACATGCAACAAAGAGTCACTCCAAAGTCACTAATAGCGGAGAACAAATGAAGAGATTATGGTAGGGTACGAAACCACCTCAAAGTTATCCCTTCTGATCGATCTATTCAAGCGTCCGTAGTAAAATAACACAAAGCTATTCTTTCCGTTCAATCTATCATAGAGTTTGTACTAAAATAACACCTTAAGACACAAATCAACCAAAACCCTAATGTCACCTAGATACTCCAATGTCACCTCAAGTATCCGTGGGTATGATTATATGATATGCATCACACAATCTCAGATTCATCTATTCAAACCAACACAAAGTGCTTCAAAGAATGCCCCAAAGTTTCTACCGGAGAGTCAAGACGAAAACGTGTGCCAACCCCTATGCATAGGTTCATGGGTGGAACTCGCAAGTTGATCACCAAAACATACATCAAGTGGATCAATAGAATACCCCATTGTCACCACGGGTATCCCACGCAAGACATACATCAAGTGTTCTCAAATCCTTAAAGACTCAATCCGATAAGAGAACTTCAAAGGGAAAACTCAATCCATTACAAGAGAGTAGAGGGGGAGAAACATCATAAGATCCAACTATAATAGCAAAGCTCGCGATACATCAAGATCGTACCACCTCAAGAACACAAGAGAGAGAGAGAGATCAACCACATAGCTACTGGTACATACCCTCAGCCCCGAGGGAGAAGTACTCCCTCCTCGTCATGGAGAGCACCGGGACGATGAAAATGGCCACCGGAGAGGGATTCCCCCACCGGTAGGGTGCCAGAACGGGTCTAGGTTGGTTTTCGGTGGCTATGAAGGTTTCTAGCGGCAGAACTCCCGATCTATTGTGCTCCCCGAAGTTTTAAGGGTATATGGGTATATATGGGAGGAAGAAGTACGTCGGTGGACCTCCGGGCTGTCCACGAGGTAGGGGGCACGCCCCGGGGGGTGGGGCGCCCCCACCCTCGTGGGCAACCCAGGACTCTCCTGGTCCAACTCCGATACTCCGTGGGCTTCTTCTGGTCCAAAAATAAGTTCCGTGAAGTTTTAGGTCAATTGGACTCCATTTGATTTTCCTTTTCTGCGATACTCTAAAACAAGGAAAAAATATAAACTGGCACTGGTTCTAGGTTAATATGTTAGTCCCAAAATCATATAAAATAGCATATAAATGCATATAAAACATCCAAGGTTGATAATATAATAGCATGGAACAATCAAAAATTATAGATACGTTGGAGACGTATCAGAAGCGCAAAGCTAGACCCAAGCCTGAAACTGAGTGCTTCTACTGCAAAGGAAATGGTCACTGGAAGTGGAACTGCCCTAGATACTTGGCGGATAAGAAGGATGGCAAAGTGAACAAAGGTATATTTGATATACATGTTATTGATGTGTACTTTACTAGTGTTTATAGCAAACCCCTCGGTATTTGATACTAGTTCATTTGCTAAGAGTAGTAACTCGAAATAGGAGTTGCAAAATAAACAAAGACTAGTTGAGGACGAGGTGATGATGTGTGATGGAAATGATTCCAAGGTTGATAAGATCACCATCGCACACTCCCTTTACCTTCGGGATTAGTGTTGAGCCTAAAATAAATGTTATTTTTGCGTTGAGCATAATATGATTGGATCATGTTTATTGCAATATGGTTATTCATTCAAGTCAAAGAATAATTGTTATTCTATTTACATGAATAAAACCTTCCGTGGTCATTGATACGTCTCCAACGTATCTATAATTTTTGATTGCTCCATGCTATATTATCTACTGTTTTGGACATTATTGGGCTTTATTTTCCACTTTTATATTATTTTTGGGACTAACCTATTAACCGGAGGCCCAGCCCAGAATTATTATTTTTTTGCCTACTTTAGGGTTTCGAAGAAACAGAATATCAAATGGAGTCCAAACGGAATGAAACCTTCGGGAACGTGATTTTCTCATCGAACATGATCCAGAAGACTTGGACCCTACAACAAGCAACCAACAGGGAGGCCACGAGGTAGGGGGTGCGCCTACCCCCCCAGGCGCCCCTCCACCCTCGTGGGCCCCCTGTTGCTCCACCGACGTACTTCTTCCTCCTATATATACCTATGTACCCCCAAACGATCATAATAGGAGCCAAAACCCTAATTCCACCGCCATAACTTTTTGTATCCACGAGATCCCATCTTGGGGCCTGTTCTGGAGCTCCGCCAGAGGGGGCATCGATCACGGAGGGCTTCTACATCAACACCATAGCCTCTCCGATGAAGTGTGAGTAGTTTACCTCAGACCTACGGGTCCATAGTTATTAGCTAGATGGCTTCTTCTCTCTTTTTGGATGTCAATACAAAGTTCCCCCCTCTCTTGTGGAGATCTATTCGATGTAATCTTCTTTTTGCAGTGTGTTTGTTGAGACCGCTGAATTGTGGGTTTATGATCAAGTTTATATATGAACAATATTTGAATCTTCTCTGAATTCTTTTATGTATGATTGGTTATCTTTGCAAGTCTCTTCGAATTATCAGTTTGGTTTGGCCTACTAGATTGATCTTTCTTGCAATGGAAGAAGTGCTTAGCTTTGGGTTCAACCTTGCGGTGTCCTTTCCCAGTGACAGTAGGGGCAGCAAGGCACGTATTGTATTGTTGCCATCGAGGATAACGAGATGGGGTTTTCATCATATTGCATGAGTTTATCCCTCAACATCATGTCATCTTGCTTAAGGCGTTACTCTGTTCTTATGAACTTAATACTCTAGATGCATGCTGGATAGCGGTCGATGTGTGGAGTAATAGTAGTAGATGCAGGCAGGAGTCGGTCTACTTGTCTTGGACATGATGCCTATATACATGATCATACCTAGATATTCTCATAACTCTTCTCAATTCTGTCAATTGCTCAACAATAATTTGTTCACCCACCGTAAAATACTTATGCTCTTGAGAGAAGCCACTAGTGAAACCTATGGCCCTCGGGTCTATCTTCATCATATTAATCTTCCAATACTTATTTATTTTCATTGCCTTTTGTTTTACTTTGCATCTTTATCATAAAAATACCAAAAATATTATCTTATCATATCTATCAGATATCACTCTCGTAAGTGACTGTGTAGGGATTGACAACCCCTTATCGTGTTGGTTGCAAGGATTTATTTGTTCTGTACAGGTGCGAGGGACTCGCGCGTAACCTCCTAGTGGATTGATACCTTGGTTCTCAAAAACTGAGGGAAATACTTGCGCTACTTTGCTGCATCACCCTTTCCTCTTCAAGGGAAAACCAACGCAGTGCTCAAGAGGTAGCAGTCATACACCCAAGGTGAATGGTTTATTGAATCTCGATCATAGTGATACACATATTCATAATATTGAAGCCAAAATATGCAAAGTTAATAATGATAGTGCAACCTATTTGTGGCATTGCCGTTTAGGTCATATTGGTGTAAAGTGCATGAAGAAACACCATGCTGATGGACTTTTGGAATCACTTGATTATGAATCACTTAATGAAACAAGAAACTCCATGCTGATGGACTTTTGGATGACTAAGACTCCGTTCTCTGGAACAATGGAGCGAGCAACTGACTTATTGGTAATAATACATACTGATGTATGCGATTCGATAAGTGTTGAGGCTCGTGACGGGTATCGTTATTTTCTGACCTTCACAGATGATTTGAGCAGATATGGGTATATCTACTTAATGAAACATAAGTATGAAACATTTGAAAAGTTCAAAGAATTTCATAGTGAAGTGGAAAATCATCATAACAGGAAAATAAAGTTTCTATGATCTGATCACGGAGGCGAATATTTGAGTTACGAGTTTGGTCTTCATTTGAAACAATGTGGAATAGTTTCGCAACTCACGCCACCTGGAACACCATAGCATAATTGTGTGTCCGAACGTTGTAATCGTAGTTTATTGGATATTGTGCGATCTACGATGTCTCTTACCGATTTACCACTATCATTTTGGGGTTATGCATTAGAGAAAGCTGCATTCACGTTAAATAGGGCACCATCTAAATCCGTTGAGATGACACCGTATGAACTATGGTTTGGCAAGAAACCAAAGCTGTCATTTCTTAAAGTTTGGGGTTGTGATGCTTATGTGAAAAAGTTTCAAACAAATAAGCTCGTACCCAAATCGGAGTAGTGCGTCTTCATAGGATACCCAAAAGAAACTGTTGGGTACACCTTCTACCACAGATCCGAAGGCAAGATATTTTGTTGTTAAGAATGGATCCTTTCTAGAGAAGGAGTTTCTCTCGAAAGAAGTGAGTGGGAGGAAAGTAGAACTTGATGAGGTAATTGTACCTTCTCCCGAATTGGAAAGTAGTTCATCACAGAAATTAGTTCCAGTGATTCCTACACCAATTAGTGAGGAAACTAATGATGATGATCATGAAACTTCAGGTCAAGTTACTACCGAACCTTGTAGGTCAACCAGAGTACGGTCCACACCAGAGTGGTACGGTAATCCTGTTCTGGAAGTCCTGTTACTAGAACATGACGAACCTACGAACTATGAGGAAGCGATGATGAACCGAGATTCCACAAAATGGCTTGAGGCCATGAAATCTGAGATGGGATCCATGTATGAGAACAAAGTATGGACTTTGATTGACTTGCCCGATGATCGGTGAGTCATTGAGAATAAATGGATCTTCAAGAGGAAGATAGACACTGATAGTAGTGTTACTATCTACAAAGCTCGAATTGTCGCAAAATATTTTCGACAAGTTCAAGGTGTTGACTACGATGAGATTTTCTCACTCGTATCGATGCTTAAAAGTCTGTCCGAATCATGTTAGTAGTTGCCACATTTTATGAAATCTGGCAAATGGATGTCAAACCTGCATTCCTTAATCGATTTCTTAAAGAAGAGTTGTAGTGTATATGATGCAACCAGAAGGTTTTGTCGATTGTAAAGGTGCTAACAAAGTGAGCAAGCTCCATCGATCCATCTATGGACTGCTGCAAGCATCTCGGGGTTGGAATATATGCTTTGATAAAGTGATCAAAGTGTATGGTTTTATACAGACTTGCGGTGAAGCCTGTATTTACAAGAAACTGAGTGGGAGCACTACATCATTTCTAAAATAATGTAGAATTTTCTAGAAAGCATAAACGAGTGTTTGAAAGGAGTTTTTCAAAGAAAGACCTCGGTGAAGCTACTTATATATTGAGCGTCAAGATCTATAGAGATAGATCAAGACGCTTGATATATTTTCAATGAGTATATACCTTGACAAGATTTTGAAGTAGTTCAAAATGGAACAGTCAAAGACGGAGTTCTTGCCTGTGTTGCAAGGTGTGAAGTTGAGTAAAGACTCAAAACCAAACCACGGCAGAAAATAGAAAGAGAATGAAAAGTCATACATTATGCCTTAGTCATAGGTTCTATAATGTATGCTATGCCGTGTACCAGACCTATTGTGTACCTCACCATAAGTTTGGCAAGAGGGTACAATAGTGATCCTGGAGTGGACCATTGGACAACGGTCAAAAATATCCTTAGTGGAATAAGGAAATGTTTCTCGGTTATGGAGGTGACAAAGAGTTCATCGTAAAGAGTTATGTCGATGAAAGCTTTGACACCGATCTGGATGACTCTAAGTCTTGATCTAGATACATATTGAAAGTGGGAGCAATTAGCTAGAGTAGCTCCGTGCAAAGCATTGTAGACATAGAAAATTTGCAAAGTACATACGCTCTGAATGTGGCAGACCCGTTGGCTAAATTTCTCTCATAAGCAAAACATGATCACTCTTTGGGTATTAATCACATAGCGATGTGAACTAGATTATTGAATCTAGTAAACCCCTTGGGTGTTAGTCACATGGAGATGTGAACTAATCACATAAAGATGTGAACTATTGGTGTTAAATCACATGACGATGTGAACTAGATTATTGACTCTAGTGCAAGGGGGAGACTGAAGGAAATATGCCCTTAGGCAATAATAAAGTTGTTATTTATATTTCCTTATATCATGACAAATGTTTATTATTCATGCTAGAACTGTATTAACCGGAAACTTAGTACATGTGTGAATACATAGACAAACAGAGTGTCCCTAGTATGCCTTGGCTTGACTAGCTCGTTAATCAAAGATGGTTAAGTTTCCTAGCCATGGACATGTGTTGTCATGTGATGAACGAGATCACATCATTAGAGAATGATGTGATGGACAAGACCCATCCGTTAGCTTAGCATAATGATCGTTTAGTTTTATTGCTACTACTTTCTTCATGACTTATACATGTTCCTCTGACTATGAGATTATGCAACTCCCGAATACCGGAGGAACACCTTGTGTTCTATCAAACGTCACAACGTAACTGGGTGATTATAAAGATGTTCTACAGGTGTCTCCGATGGTGTTTGTTGAGTTGACATGGATCGAGATTAGGATTTTTTACTTCGTCTATCGGAGAGGTATCTCTGGGCCCTCTCGATAATGTACACCACTATGAGCCTTGCAAGCAATGTGACTAATGAGTTAGTTGCAGGATGATGCATTACGGAACGAGTAAAGAGACTTGCCGGTAACGAGATTGAACTAGGTATGATGATACTGAGGATCAAATCTTGGGCAAGTAACATACCGATGACAAATGGAACAACATATGTTGTTATGTGGTTTGACCGATAAAGATCTTCGTAGAATATGTAGGAGCCAATATAAGCATCCAGGTTCCGCTATTGGTTATTGACCGGAGATATTTCCTCTTTAGATTTTTGCTTTGCATATTGAATGCCTTACCCGCCGCGATCTTCCTGACCTCCTAGATCTCCTGGAGGGTGCCCTGGGCTTCACTCCGGGCTGTCTCCGCACTCTGACGAGCCTTGGTGAGATCTGCTTCTTGAGCCGACGCATTGTGCTCCAAGGTCTCGCACTTCCTCACCGCGTCATGGAGCTCCTGTTGGACTTCGTTGACCCGGGCCTTGAGCCTCTTAAGGGCGGCCTGCTCCTTGACAGCCTTCCCCTCGGCTTCGAGCAGGGCCTCTCTCAGGGCCTCGACCTCGGTCGTCGCTTCTGTACATATCACGACACTTTGGTCAAATGCATTTCATTTTACTTTTTTCGAAGACATAACATGTTATCACATACCTTGTTTTTCTTGAAGCTGCCTGCTCACCTGGCCGAGCTCCTCCTCGGCCCGCTCCAGTCTCCGCTTTAGTTCGGAGACCTCGGCAGTATGTGAGGAGGCGGCCAATAGCGGCGCCTGTGTATTCATTATAGACAATCTAGTTAGTTTCCTGCAATAAAGGATTGATCCTCTGTCCGGCTTTTCTTTTTGAACACCGGACATTGTCTCAGGGGCTACTGTCTATATTGGGATTTTCTCTTTTTGTGTCGCTTACCTCAAAGCTGTTGCAGGCTTCGGTTAGTCTGCTCTTGGCGGGCTGAACCCTTTCAATCACCGTTCCCATAAGAACACGGTGCTCATCCACAATGGAAGCACCTCGCAGCGCTTCCCGCAGATTATCTGGTGCCCCTGGTTGGACAGGGGTCACCGCTGGAATAGGCATACCCCTTCTTTTGAAGGAGGTTGCGTGCCGGATTCCGGAGCCGTATCGGTCTACGGAATCGAGTCCGGTCGAGGGCCAAACTAAATACGGCCCTCACCCCAATATCCATGGGGATTGGCTCCCCCTAGTGTTCGGTGATGGAGGCTTCGCCTTGTGGCGCCTCCTGAGCCTCTCCCCGACCTGGGAGGGCTCGTTGGGAGAGCACCTTGTCGTCTCCCTTGGCCTTGGGAGAGTAAGCGGCCGGCGGTGTCTCGCTGGCCATCTCCTTTGAGTCCAACGAGCCTCTTGATGAGGATCGCTGGGAGCTGTCATGAGCAGGACTGCAATAGCATAATTAATCATGTCAATACAACAAAGAGGAGAGGTTATATTTATGGGCATGTATGAGTCTTAGCACTTATGGTGCGGTCCCGAGGCTTGATACGGGGGCGTCGCTCCGGACTGCTGTCGGCGTCCCATGCGGAGCTGCCCACGAGCGGGCCTTTCCCCTTCTTGGGCGCCTCTGCCTCCAGAATTGTGGAGGCCGACCTCTTCTTCCTCCCTCCATCAAAGGGAGAGTCGCTCTTCTCATCCTCATCGTCGTCGTCTTCGGCGACGGGGGAACGGGTCTTGTCTTCGGACATCGCGTCCAAAGTACCTTTGCGGCGGGGGCCACTCCGGACCCCCTTTGCCTTCCCCGTGGCCTTCTTCACCGGCGCCGTATAGGGCGCCGACACCAGCATCTTCGCTAAACGCGGAATGACTGGTTCTTCAGGCAGCGGAGCCGAACACCGGATCTGCTTCGCCCTCTCCATCCAGTCCTGAATAAGCAATAATTATGATATCTTAGATATCATCCTTGAAACAAGCAAGTAGGGGATGCGTTAAAAATAACATACCTTGTTTGGCGTGGTGATTGATGTCGTGCCCGCGGTCTGAATCTGTGGCCGCCGGTGTCTCGTTGCCCTTAAATAGCAACTTCCAAGCGTCTTCATGAGAAGTTTTGAAGAGCCTCTTCAGGGTATAGTGCTTTTTTGGATTAAACTCCCATAGAGGGCGGCTTCGGCTTTGGCGCGGGAGAACCGGCGAACTAGCATTACGTGGATTATATCGACAAGCTTGATATCCTTGTCCACCATACTTTGAACGTGCGTCTGTAGCACTACCAGCTCATCTGATGATGAACAATTAGTACTCTTCTCGACCCAGGAGGTGAGCCGCATTGGAGCGCCAGAGTTGAATTCGGCAGCCGCGGCCTAGTTTGCGCCACGGGGTTCTGTGATGTAGAACCACTGTTTCTTCCATTCCTTGACAGTCTCCACGAAAGTGCCTTTCGGCCAGGAGACATTAGTTAGCTTGCTCAGCATGGCGCCTCCGCACTCCGCGTGCTGGCCATCCACCACCTTTGGCTTCACATTGAAGACCTTGAGCCACATCCCGAAGTGGGGTTGGTCACGGAGGAAGTCCTCACACACGATGATGAACACCGAGATGTTGAGGAAGGAGTTCGGGGATAGATCATGGAAGTCTATCCTGCAGTAGTACATCAGCCCGCGGATGAATGGGTGGAGTGGAAACCCTAGTCCACGAAGGAAATGAGGGATGAATACCACCCTCTCATTGGGCTTCGGTGTGGGGACGACTTGCCCCGAGGCTGGAAGACGGTGGGCGATTTCCTTTGCCAGGTACCCGGCCACCGGAAGCTCAGTAATGTCCTCCTCCTTGACGGAGGAGACCATCCAGTTGCCTTGACCTCCAGATCCGGACATGGTTGAGTGTTTGCTCGAGACGGAGAAGATGAGAACTTGGGCGCTAGAGCTCAAGAGTGGAAGGGCAGGGGAAGAGAGAAGGCGTGGGTGAAGAAAAGGGATTCTTATCTCCTTATAAAGGCAGTAAATATCGAACGCCTCCCCACTCGCCTTAAAATTCACCTACTCCCAAGGGCTGTGTAAATGACACGGTTGAGTTACCCACGCCCGTATTGATGAGAATCCCGCAATAAGGGGACATGATCTCTGCTTTGACAAGACATGCCAATGGAAATCACATCTCAAAACACGGGATGGCAGACAAAACGGTTCGATATAGTGACCGGGCAGACAAGATGCCATGTTATAAAAAGTTGTCAGCAGATTGGACTCGTGGAATATTATATTCTCTCTACGGTTGTGCATGGTGTGTATTACAGGTCTGGACACGTTCAATACATCCGAAGACTATCTTGGAGTTTGGAAGGAGGAACCCGCCTTGCAATGCCGAAGACAGAACTACGCGCCGGATACCTTGTCATTGAAGCCAGGTTCAGGGGCTACTGAGAGGGAGTCCTGGACTAAGGGGTCCTCGAGTGTCCGGCCTATTAGCCATGGGCCAAACTGATGAGCTGTGAGGATACAAAGACTGAAGACTACACCCGTGTCCGGATGGGACTCTCCTTGGCGTGGAAGGCAAGCTTGGAGACCAAATATGTAGATTCCTTTCTTTGTAACCGACCTTGTGTAACCCTAGCTCCTCCCAGTGCCTATATAAACCGGAGGACTTATTCCGGAAAAGCTAGACTTATTACCATAGTCATACAAGCTAGACCTCTAGGGTTTAGCTATTATGATCTTGAGGTAGATCAACTCTTGTAATACTCGTATTCATCAATATCAATCAAGCAGGACGTAGGGTATTACCTCCATAGAGAGGGCCCAAACCTGGGTAAAACATCGTGTCCCCTGTCTCCTGTTACCATCGACCTTAGACGCACAGTTCAGGACCCCCTACCTGAGATCCGCCGGTTTTGACACCGACAGTCATATCATTGCAGTGCTTAGGTGAAGCCTTGTTCCGGTAGCTTCAGCATCACCGTCATCACGCACTCGTGTTAACGAAACTCTCCCTCGACACTCAGCTGGATCTAGAGTTCGCGGGACGTCACTGAGCTGAACGTGTGCAGATCATGAAGGTGTCGTACCTTCGGTGCTAGGATCGGTCGGATCATGAAGACGTTCGACTAAATCAACTGCCTTGTCATAACGCTTCCGCTTATGGTCTACGAGGGTACGTGGACAACACTCTTCCCCTCTCGTTGCTATGCATCACCATGATAGATCTTGCGTGTCGTAGGAATTTTTTTGAAATTACTACGTTCCCCAACAACACTACTTCTGCATACACTTCACCCATACTCTCACTATTTTTCGCTCATGCTTAAGTCGTGGATAAGCAATAAGCGTTTCAGCGCTTTAAGGGTGCAATGTCAGCACATGGAAACAGTAAACATTGCTTTGCAATTGATGATCTCGTTTGCCATAAACCACCATCCCTGGTGCTTGCTTTAACTTTGTAATGTAATATGTGGTTGCATGTTGCATGTGGTATCTAGCTTGTATTGCTTCCGATTTGGTTAAATTGCATATACTTAGTTTACACACTATACCTTTGAATATGACATGCCTTCCTGTTTTGGGTACATACTACATCTGTCTATTGACCATGTACTTACATCAAATTAATGTTCTTGTGTATCCCTCATCAATCACTTATGATGACACAGTCAGACTCGTGGATTACTGTGAGAGAAGATACTCTTTTAAAGACTGTAGTGTCAACCTCCCCACATGATTCTCAAGAAACAATAAGGCTAGATGAAGATACTCAACGTAGCTCTGTACTTGATGACCGCATTTTCCCTACACCACCATCGCAGTGCTTGCTCTAACTTGGCAATGTGATATGTGGTTGCATGTTGCATATGGTGTCTAGCTTGTAATTATCCAATCTAGTTAAATTACATGTGTTATTCTGCTTAGTTTATACATTATACCTGTTAATGTGTCATACCTTCCTGTTTTTGGTACATACTACATATGTCTATTAAGCATGTCCTTACGTAAAACTACTGCTCTTTTTTATCTTGCATCAATCACTTATGATGAGACACCTTTAGTATAGGTAGTGTGATATTGGTTATAAGATGTACAACTTCTATTTCGTTGAAACGCCATTTATGATGGGACGCTTTTAACTTGGCAGAGTCATATTGGTTGCATCTTTCATGTGGTGTCTAGCTTGCATTGCTTATAATTTGTTGAAATGGCTTCTTCCTAGTTTACACAAATAGTTGTGAATATGCCATGCCATCATGTTTTTCGTACATATTCCATCATTGTATCATGTGTTTGCCTTGCATCAAAGTAGTGATTGTCAGTATCATGCATGAATGAGTTGTGAATAGTGAATTTTATTGCCTTTTCTTGTCGGTTTTACTTGACAGTGTAAAATCAATAAAGTGGAAGGAAATTAGCAAGGCAGTGGATGATGGTGCTCCTTCCGACCAACTGAAACGGAGGGTTTCTACAGATTCTACTCCGCCACCCCCAAGAAGATTTGCAAGAAAACACATGCATAGACAGTCAACGTAGTATTGTTCATGATGAGCACATCTCCCCTACTCCACCATCACAGGTGCTCCCTCTAACTTGGCATTGTTATATGTGGTTGCATGTTACGTATGATGTCTAGCTTGTATTGCTTCTAATTTTGCTAATTTCCATCTGCTTAGTTTACACATTATACTTTTGAATAAGACATGTGTTCCTTTTTCTGTAACATACAATATTTGTCTATCACACCATGTTCTTAAATTAAAGTGCTACTGTTGTGTAACCTAAAACAATCACTTATCATAAGACAGGTTTAACTTGGGAGTGTGATATAGGTTACATCTTGCATTCCTTTCTATCTTGTACTACTTATAATTTGTTGAAATGGCACTTATGGCGAGATAGTTTTAACTTGGTAGAGTGATATTAGTTGCATCTTTCATATGGTCTCTAGCTTTCATTGGTTCTAGTTTGTTGAAATGCCTTCTACTTAGTTTACGCATAATAGTTGTGAATATGCAATGTTGTCCTTTTTTCTTACACATTCAATCGTCCTATCATGCGGTCACTGTCGTGGTTCTTTCACGGCAGATGCCCTTGTAAAAGGACTTAGGTGCGAGGCCATGGCTACGGTGATTAGCTTAAAGGGGTTGAGCGGGACGAGAGACACAAGTTTACCCAGGTTCGGCCCCTCACCGACAAGGTAAAAGCCTACTTCCTACTTTGTGTTGTATTGATTGAGTTTCAATTACCAGGGAGCGGAATCGCTTAACCTAGCTCTCGATCGATTGTCACCTAGACTTAACCCGTCGTAGGGTCTCGCCTTTATATAAACAGGTCGAGGCCCTAGGCTTACAAGAGTCCAGGTCGGGTCACAATATGTGACGGACCCTGATTCTAAGTTGCCTTGCCTTGCTAGGCAAGTCACCGTCGGGCGGCTCACATCTCCGGGTCTCATGCCACCTCTGGGTCTTAGGCCTTCGGTCGGCCCGCCTCGTAAGTCGCCTCCAGGCTTCAGATCTTATCTTCTGGGCCTACTTAGGCTTTCACTTAGTGTAACCTAGCCCCTCCTGGGCGGGTCACACTGTGGGGTTATATTCCCAACATTAGGCCCCAGATTGATTTGAACTTGTTCATGTCAATCTTCATCCTCTGGTTGGCGAGCCTTCTTCAATTCTTCTAAAGCTTGACCTTGAACAAACCTTCATGACCCACCATAAGAAAAGATTATGTCATGTTATTAAATTCAAAAAAACCTAATGATGTCACAACAGATCTTTCCATTAACCATGCATTCCGAAAATCAAGGTGCCTCTTATGCCATAATAATTATTATGCCTCCTCGATCTTCGCGCATGTCGTTTCATTATTCCATCTTTTCCTTATAAATAGGGACAGGGGGCCTTCTTGTTCATTTTTTACCCCCATCTTCTCCTCCTCTTCTTCCTTCTCACGTCGCCCATCACCACCGGAGCTCCGCCGCCCTAGCCAAGCTTCGCCAACAACTCCGTCATGGCTGCTTCATCGACCCGTTGGGACCAGAAATCAGCGGTGATCATCCGCTCTCCATCAACACCGTCAGGTATTAAAATTCCCCCTTCTTAGATCCACATTGGGACGCCCGAGTTCATCAAGTTCATCATTGTTCATCTGAGTTCATCATTATTCATCCAACTTGTGTCTTAGCACACACATTTCAATCCAAAAATGATATAGGAAGAATGCGGTAGCGGTCTATGCCTTCATCTTGTATTTAGGATAGATCCCTTCTTTTTCATAGCCAACACACACCTTAAGAGTTCTTCCACTGCTACGCCCTAGGTTTAGTATTTATTCATCTTTTCTGGACTACTGTAGATCCATGAATATAGTTGTAGATTGTGAAATCTGTTTGTCCCACACTTAGTAAGATTTCAAGAATCTTGGATTCGTAGATATTTGACCCGCCCTTCAACTCTCGGGTGACTTAACATTGAACTTGTAACTCACCAATGAAGTCCAAAAATTTCTTCTTTCAATTAACCCGCCAATATGCTGTCGGCTTGTTCTTCCATAGTTTAACCCGCCATACTCTCATAACCTGGTAACCACTTCAATCTATGGCCAGGGCGGCTCATATTTTCTTAACTGTTCTTTGTAACGCATAATCTCTTAATCATGCTTAGCTTATTCTTGCTGAATCATCATGTAACCACTTGGGAGGCTTACAACCCTAATTTTGACCCGCCATATATTTTACTCCTTGGTCACAGCTCTTTAACATGGCCAACCATGACAAAACCCCCACTTCCTGTGACTGGGAGGCTTCCCAAGTCTCAGAGCTTATACTTAATGAGTTTGTGGATTTGAGCATCTTACCTCCCAAAGAAGTCATTCATTGGTGGGTTCCAGGTCATGAAGTTACTCCACAACCCAGAGAAGGTAAAGTGGTAATCTTTATAGACCACCTTCTCCGTGACTTCTCACCACCCGGGTTAGAGTTTTTCTGGGACGTTTTGCACTTTTACAACCTTCATCCTCAAGTCATCGGCTCCAACTCCATCTCCAACATATGTCAGTTCCATGTGTTCTATGAGGTGTATTTACAAGATGAGCCTACCGTTAACCTCTTCAAATATATTTTTATATCGACCGCCAGACTGAGATGACAGATGGCCCTAGTCTAGAACTTGGTGGTGTTTCTTGGAAATTGTGGGCTATGCGGTCTACCCTCTAATTCCTCTGCCTTTTTCGTGGTGCCGCTCACAATGCATACTGAGGCTAGAGGGTAGAGACCTATTTATAGACTCCACATCCAGGTGTTTTATTATTCCGCCTGTTTCTGGAAAGATCCGTACGACTCCTGAGCGATGTTACCAATCACGATGAAACATGTCAGTTTTTCGAGTCTAAATATACTAGTCCCTAGCACACATTTGTGAGTCATGTGCCATGATTAGATTGTATGTGTGAGATCAACTTCCAATCTTAATCATGTGGGTCAACAGCCTGCAGAGCCGATCCTACAAAACAAACCCAGCTCTTCCACCTTGTGATGTCCTGGGAAAATACGTACATACATATAATATTCTAGAAGAGTTGACCCGTATTAATTCCTCTATTGTATTCCATCAAAGTCATCCTCGGTACCTCGAGTATTAGTTCCTCGGGTAAAATTCCGCATCAATTATTCCCCATCACAAACATTAATAATGTGAATAATTCTATGTTGATTTAAATAAATAATAATCATGTTGAATAAATGTTGAAAGCCACATAAGTATCCAACATCTCCCACTTGGCTGAAACATATCAATCAATAAATGAAGTTCCATGTGTAAACATGTTTTGAAAAGAGTTCCTGACTATAGTCAGTGAACCTGCACTATATTAGTATTATTATACAAATAAATGAAATATACGTACCCGAGTTTAGTCATTCCACACCTCGTGTATACAATAGTAACTTCCTCAATGTGTTTACTTTTAACCATAAACTTCAAAATAAGTGACAGGTTGTGATGCACATTCCACGACCATATATGATGTGTGAGATTCCCTTAGCGACACATATTTCCTTCCACCGCTTGAATGCAACAATACATTCGGTAGCTAAGGTTGATAGTATAATGAAAATATATACAAATTCCAATACCATTTAGTATCCCCTTTTTCCTCATGAGTTCAAACATAATTCCTCATTGAGTATGATTTCCCTTATCAAGGTATTTTAACAGGTTTGCAATTTTCCATAGAAAAATGTATCACAACACTTCCTATGTATTTCCTCTCCCAAAAATCGGAAGTTTCAAACATGCCTTTCATTTGGAAATTATAAGATAACCAAGCTTTCACTTCCATCAATGTAAAATTATCATTGCAAACAAACAAAGAAAAATACCGTTAGCATATATAATAGTAATGCAAAATAGTTTACAGTTACATTTGTAAATGACCGCTTTGATTCATTTAGAAAACCATATGACCTGCTTTTCCATTGATGTGAAGCTTGTTATAAGACCATACATTAATATTTTGAATCAGCAAACCATGTCTTTATCCCCTCTTTCCCTAAATTCTGGAGGAAGAGTTTCCACAAAAATATATATTTTCCGTTGTGTAAGGAATCGAATAACAAGAGTGGCATTATAATATTCCTATTGAACCAAATTCCTTCTAAAACGAAAAACAACAAAAAAACTTATGAACAATGGGCTTGCGGTTGTTTGGTGAGATAATAAATTCCCAAACTTTATTGTTCCTCATTGAGTTTCTTCCTTCCCGCATTTCTTCCACCCATAGCATGCGTTCATGAAAAATTTAAACCTTCCTATTAAGAGACTTTAGTTATTCCTCTAAAATATTAGAGTGACTTCCCCCAAACACACACGATGATTATCTAACATGATATTCCAAGTTAATTTCTCCCACTTATCCTAAGCATGCTAGTGTCAGGAGTTTCGCTTGTAATTTCCTTTGGGGTCAAGAATATATTCTAGTATGATTGACAATAATTCCACCATTATCCATTAAAATATTGTGCTCCCACTTTCCACTAGTTTTGCTTTCCAGATCAAAGAAACATACCCTTGATCCATTGGAACAATAATTGATAAATTCATGGTGTGTGCTTTGTAGTAGTTGAGAATTTCTGGCCAAAATAAAATACTTCTTTCCAGTCTACAAACCATATGGAGTGACTGTGCTAGATGAAAAATGATATGAACATAATATGTAATGCTTCCTCCAAAGAAAAACAAGGGAGTATCAAGGATATTCAGTTCCTCCATTCAATTGTGAAGTATACAAGAGTATTACAACGGTGAATGAAGTTACATGCTCTTTACATATTCAACTGATATACATACCTGAAGTGTACTTCCCCCACTAATCAGTTGCTAAAACTTCAAAACTCTTTAATCAACTGATTTTCCACTTCACTACAAGATTTGTATTTGAAAGATAAACATAACCATATCAAGTGCGGTCAAGAGTCAATGGTGAATGAGATAAAATAAATAATCTGACCTCTAGTGGGGGTCTCCAAAAAAACATAAGTACCAAAAGAATAAAAATGAGAAACTTTTTTTTATCTCTTTCCACCTTAAGAAAAGGCGTGCAAGTCAAATACACATTATGTATGTGCTTTACAAAACCAAATTCCTCCCACTAAAATTTTGAATTCCAGAATTAGTAAGCCACTTGATTCAGTAACATGATGTCCATGACAAAAATAATAAATTCCAAGCATGTGTTTCTATTACCAGCATTCCTCTCTATGGAGTTGCCTTCCCCAAATAACAATTTGGGTTGCTAACTTCCAATGGACCATCAAGAAAGAATAGACCATTGAATGAAATTCCATAATGCACTAATTTTACCATCAAGCAATATTTCCACTCTTCCTTTTCAAAATAGTATTTCACGGATAATGGGTTCCAAGATTGAACTGGAAATTAAATCCCTTCACATTCAAGTTGCATATAGATTGTTCTATAACTATAATATTTTTCCTCCACCAAGGAGTTTCATGGCAAAAATTCTAATTCCAAAGTGTATAAGATTTAGCAGCAATCACAAAATACACAATACATACATATAATTTCCTTTGGTTGAAAGCCACATAAATAGCCAACAGTGTTTCCATTGAGTGGCGAAGATATGTGACCTTCCCCTCAGCTGTTCTACCAAGCCACCCCAAGGGTTTGAATCGTACTTGGTCTTACTGCAAAAACACTGCCCCAACTGAAGAGAACCCCCTGCCGGGTTACCGCCCCTAGCATCTCAACACCAACACCAAGCTCCTAGGCCGACTTACTGCTGCAGAGCGCCCACAATATGCGCCAACTTTTTCAAAGATAAGGGCTTTAATCACTAATGGCATATCTAGAGTCGATCTGCTCCGCTGCTGGGTTTCTTGGAGGATGTTGCCTTTGAGCCGGCGCGGCGGCTTAATGTGTGAGTATACTGGTGATGTGAAGGACCTACAACGTTACAACCAGAAACCTTTGACGGACAAAGAGGTTAATGAAATGGTCAAGTCGTTGCTTGGAGGGCCTCAAGAGAACTGCAATAAGGCGGGGATGAACCCCTTTTGCACTCTTAACCCGGCACCTCCTGTAAGTACTCATATTAAGACTTTCTCCTCACTCATTCATCCTTCATACTCTTACTCCTTTTGAACCATTGTCAAAATGTTTATAAATATATGCAGGTTGGTTGTGCCTTCTTGAAGAAGAAGAAGATAAAAATTGTTGTACCACTTAAGAAAATGAAGGCCGTGAAGACTCGAGCTCCGAGTCGCCCCAAGAAGTAGATAGCCAAAGAGTTATTTGAGCTAGATGAGTCGGAGGTAGAACTTGACTCCCTTGGTCTTTTCTTTATGCAACTTATAGATGCTGATTCCCCTCAGGAAGAAGCAGAGAAGAGCCACGCCGATGCAGCAGAGGTAATTCCTATCTCCTCCGGCTCAGAACCTTTGCCAAGAAAGAAAACACGGCAGATCATCTGGAAAGTAAGATTTTCTCATCCTCTTGCTCATTTTGACCCCAATTTTCTTTTGAAGACACAACAGCATGAGTCCAAGCGCCTAACCCAGAGCGGCGGCTCTTAAGATCTTATGCCCAACTTATCCAACACGCTGGCTCCTCGCAAGCATCGTAATGAGGTGCCTCATAGTCCAACTCTATCCCTTCCAAAGGCCAGTCTCATGCATCAGCCTCTTACTCCTTCTAATTCAAACTATCAGGGAACACCACCATCATATGGCGACTCAAGTGGAACCCAGATCCCTATCTTCATTATTGCCCATGGGTAAGTACTTCCATTTATTGATAAAGGACTTGTGGTGATATACTCATAATCCTTGCTATTTTTTTCATAGGGCCAAGGTCAAGACTGGCAAGAAACAGAAGGTGGCCGATTCTTCCAAAGCCCACGAAGTAACCGGAGAAGCAAACGATGGAAATCCCTAAGGCCCCCATCCAAGACCCCAAAGAACCTATTAATGATCCACCACCGCAAACTCACACTGCTGTCTTTGAACCAATGGACACTAAGATTAACTCGGCCGCCAGCCATGACCCGCCAAGTCCTAAGCCACCCACTCCTACCAAGTCAACTGACAAGAGCCCTACTGCTGCTGATGTTGACGACATCACTATTATCGGGTCAGCCTTTAAGGTGCCCGGGGTCTCCAGAGTGCTAACCAAGCACTCAACTAAGGAAGAAATACCCTCATTGGAGAAGGGCAAGGCCAAATTTGATATGGAGAACTACTCCTCATTCAATGCAATTGAGGTGTATCCGGGTGTTTAAGCAGCCTTTACATGAGCCGGGACATGGAGGCCGGGTTAGTTCAATTGATGAAGCAAAAATATTAGGTATGAAGATATCCAACTACTCTTTAGTCTTGCATACACAAACACACACACACAGAGATATATATATATATATATATCCATACTAGCCCCCCAGTCTTAAGTATAGGAATGATGATGAGTGTGCTTTAGACTTGTGTGAAAATTTCCAGTATGTAGCCCCCAAGGGCCAGCTTATCTTGACAAGATGAGTCGGGTATTTAAGTCATTGTTAATAACCAAATAAGTAGCCTCCAAGGGCCGGCTTATCTTGATAAGATGAGCCGGGTCTTATAATCATCTGTGAGAACCAAGTCTGTAGTCTCCAAGGGCGAGCTTATCCTAATAAGATGAGCCAGGTCTTATAAACTGAAATGACTTACATTAGCCCCCAAGTGCCAAGTGTACTACTCGCAATGTGCTTGGGACTTGAATACCATTGTTGATTATGAACTTAACCATCATAACATTGTGTGCCACCCTTTGCAGGAAGCATTGGTTGTGGGCGAGTTAAACATCGCCAAATTGAAAAAAAGTTTGGAGACGTAGCAAAGTGAATGCGCCAAGGCTGAATTAGGCCTGAAATCCTCATGAGAATATATTGAGAAGATCAAGGCTAAATTTGATGATGAAAGAGCTGCCTTGGAAACTGGGAAGGCTAATCTTCTGAAGAGGGCAGAAGATGCTGAGGCTCAGCTTAAGCTGGTGACTGAAGAGTTATCCGGCTTAAAGCAACATATCTCTCATATGACAGCCCCCATCTTTGGTTAGTGTAATATGTAACTCATTATCTGTTTGTCAAATTCTTTAACTCGCCTGGCGACTCACAATATATATGATCTCTAACCCACCTAGCGACTCTTGTGCAAAAATCTGAACATGCCCCAGAAGCGCTACTCTTGGGCCAAATATGATGTTAAAGTTGAAGGCGGTTTATTCACTGACTGTGCAATTATACATTGGAACTCTGCGCAGTCTTGTGGCCTTTTCCAGTGGCAAAAAACCTCCAACCCTTATCAAGACCGTTGTAGATCAGCTTTTAGCGGTGCCGCCTCAAATTGAAGAGTTAAAATTATCAGCCGCCGGAGCAGCCACCCGAGCAGGAGCCATTGTTGCTTTAAGCCAGGCCAAAGCTTGGCAATCAGACATAGACCCGAAAGAAATGGCTACTGGGTGTCCAGAGTTTAAAGGTGATGGGTTGATCTTCGAAGAGGAAGACTTCAACAGATGCGTCAGAGAGATGCGGCCTTTGGCGCGTAAGCTTACGCAGGAGCTGGACTTGGGCAAGTACCAGTTGTCTTATGATAGAAAAAATGCTAAGGTTAAGCCGCTATCCCATGATGTTGTAGACCTTACTGCGCCAAGGTGTAAGCATACCTTCGCTCCTGATCTCGATCCTTCTGTTATACTTAACGATGAAGCAACTTTTGAATCTTTAACCAACATCGACTGGACATCAGTGAACATCCTATGGTTATCAACAAAGAGCCGGCACATGATGATTTGGGGGCTTCAAGCTCAAGGCGCCAAGATGACAATAACCCGCCAGGCCAAAACCCGGATGGCACTGACACCAGCTCAACAGTGTAATTTAACTCCAAAAACACTTGGTGAAACAACTTTTGGGCTCAGCTGAAGCCTTGTAATAGGTAGACAAAAAACAATTGTCTGTTCTGCCATGCCTTCGTGCATATTCTTATCAACTTATGCTTCAACAGCTTAAACTTCTGTGATCTTATCGGACACGACTATTCTTGCAATATTACCAAAGGACTTTGGTGGCTTATATAATCCGTCAAAGAGTCTTTAATCCATAAACTGGCCGCTTCTAATCATAACCAGACTATGACAAGATAACTTTGGTGACTTATAACCGCAATAAACTCAATGTAGAGCAATATAACCCGTATCAATATGACCCAGTGACCTCTCACCTGAAAGGTTTCTGCAAAACAAAAATATAGAGTATTCATAACTCAAATATTTATTAAGTGGGCTTGCAAGGCACGATCAAAATAGATTAGTTTTTGGAAAAACTCAATTTTTTTGCTTCAAAGAGCTTGGCATGAAAATCCTTTTATCCTGTAAGCCGGCTCTGACGTGACATAAATCCGTAAACCTTAACTAGTTAAGGGTCTTATAAAAAATATTGACTGTTATGAGTACGAACAGGTCACATAGCAGAGAGACTACAGCAGACGGGTGAGTTTATCCTAGCTCACTATAAGCCGGCCCTCATGTGACATAAGCCGTCATTTAACTTTGATGAGTTCAGGTTCTTATGGGAAAGATTGACTGTCAAAAGCATGGCGGATCACCTGGCGGAGTAGCAAGTTACAAACAGGCAGGTTTAACTCAGTTATGGCATAAAATCCGGTCAAAATGGGTTGTGAAGCTATACTCATAGAGAAGCCCCCAAGCGACCAATGGCATGAAAAGCCGATCAAGAGGGTTATGAAGCTATGCTCATACAGCAGGAAGCCCCCAAATGACCTATAACATGGCATAAAAGCCAATCAAGAGGGTTATAAAAGCTATGCTCATAGAGCAAGAAGCCCCCAAATGACCTATACACTGGTGCGTGTCGATCTGAAACAAACGGTTTTAACCCCTTTCCGCGACGACATTTGGAACCGTCACCAAGTGAGTGTGGGCGATAGGGGGGTCCTCCCCACATGACCCAGAAACCGTCGGGGATAGGGCCCCTACAGTACTCCTACTCGTTTCTGCTTGCATTGCCATCGCAGTCGGTATTCTGTGGTGCTACGTTTACGATGCGCGACCCATCACAAATGGTTCACCTATAGAATGTGTATGATGCGCGGCCCATCACAAATGGTTCACCGTTAAGAAGATTAGCTAAAGTACGAGTGTCGGACAGGATTACGAAACATCAGACCATCGTAACATCATCATACACGACAACGATCGCACATGCTATCCTGTGGTGCAACATTTATGATGCATACTTCATCAGAAACAGTTCATGGGTGCGAATCGTGTATGATAAGGCAACTAACACAAACGTTTAGTTTTCCCGCACCATTTGTGATATTGCCTAACATTGCACATGGTTTGCAAATGGCAACTATGTGCATCCTTGCACACGTTTCCTCTCTGTGAACCGTCTCAGATTATGGTGCATATCACAAACGTTTGTGTTTTACCAACCGTGTGTGCCGTAACAACCTGGAGAGCGTAATTTCACCCTAATTTAATTGCTGCTTTTCCAAATTGTACTGGATTTGGATTTGAATTTGAATTTGAATTTCAATGTATGCTACATCTTTATTCGTACCCATCAGGTTCAAACAATCAATTCATTATTCGATTAATAGGTACATATATTCAAGAATTACATAAGAACCAAATAAAGAATGATGAACCATAGTTGTATACTTGTACTATTAAAGACGGTAAAGAAAGAGGCGAAAAATATTCTGGTTGCTGAACAAGGTGAAGCGGAATGCCCATATTGTGCCCTCCTCCATGTAGAAGGCACGCACGACTCTAGTCCAACCCCTTTTGTTGACCGACCGCCCATCCTTCACGGTCTTCATGAAAACATCTAGATAATCATTGTGTTCTGGTAGAAATACTTTAACCTTTGCATGCCCACCAATCATGTAGTTTGAGAGGTAATCTTGAGTAAACTGCTTTGGCAACCACTTCAAAGGAAAAAGATTTAGACATTGTCATCTAACACAACTCATTATAGGCAGTAAAAAGAAGGCTGTAGAGTTCTTACTTACCATCCTGCAATTCGCTGTTGTCTTGGATAAAGTGTAAACAAATAGTTTAATTGCCATCTTTGGACCCATTTTACTAACAATCTTTATCAGCTTCCTCACTTGATGTTGGTTCATCGATATCTCATTGCCCCGTACATAGAAAGGGTCAAAGCGCGGATCTTTACCAATGACATATGTACCTAAAAGCACCAAGTTAATATTAGAAGCTAAACAACAATTGCACAATGATGTAGCACAACACTCTTTTATAATATGTCTATATACATCTGTATGTGGTAGTCCATTTGAAATCTCTAAAAATACAAATATTTAGGAATGGAGGGATTATCTTATAACATCCAATATACTCACATATTAGATGAATTAACATCTTATATTATGGGCCAGAAGGAGTTTAGTGCATTCTTACAAATTATTGGCTGATTAACTGCTACTGTATCCAGGGGTCACAATTAGTTTAAGCTAGTTCGGGCTCAAATAGCCCTAAAGTATATCTAAACATGAGGGCTAGTTTGAGCTAGTTGCATCTATAACCCACCCAAAAAAACTATCCAACCCAAGAGGTGTTAATTGGAGCTTGTTCTCCTAGTGCATTTATTGTCAATCTAACCCTGCCATCCAAACAACTCTTTGGATGGAGTTACTTCAGGGTTAGCAATGAGCTAGAAACTAACTCTAACCTCTAGCTAAGTTGAGTATCCAAACAGGGTTGTGTTGTTGTTGTTGTTGCTGCTGCTGCTGGTACTCTTCTACGTATATCTAGACATCATTAGAACATTAATGTCACACTCTTCCTTGTTGTTGTGTAGCCTAGGATTGCATATTTAGACACTAAATACAGTGCATGTTGCTATGTAGCCTCAGATATATTACATATGGCCCTAGTTAACCTAACGATAAATGGGTTGCAGATATATTCAGTTAAAAGTCTGATTCACCGACTAGTCCCTTATTAGTTGTCGTCCTATATGGTACCAACTACCGATATCCTGAACAGTGAGCAGATATAAGCCGTGGGATGAAACTAACCTCGATGGAAAACATCAGTCGTTCCCAAAATTGTCATGTGTAGGTACATCGAAAAGCAAGTTAAGCACAACAGTTCATACTTGCACATATAGAACATCACGTTGTGAATAACTGGAATAAACAAATCATACTATGAACAACCAAAGATAGCATTTGAAACAGGACATATGCTAACTACAAACAACCGAACAATCAAAAAACTTTAAAATAGGCATATGCTAGCTATAACAGGCTTAACAGCAAGCAACTATATGCATTCCTATCGGTATGTTTAAAACTGGATTGATGAAATGTACTACATAGTAAATAATTGCACATATAGAGCATCACATTGTGAACAACTGAAATAAACAACGCATACTCCAAACAACCAGATGTAGCAATTAAAACTGGACATATTCTCACTACACTACAAAAGGGACTCGACAAAACAAATCATGGGTTTCCCCTTGTGAAGAGGCACATCAAAACAAATCATGGGTTTCCTCACTTGTCACAGATGGGCTCATTCCCTGGAAAGAGCATAGACCCTGGATGCCCTCCATGTTATCGCAGATGGGCTCCTTCCCCTTGGAAGAGCATGGTTGTAGGGTGCCCTCCCTGATGTCGCAGACGGGCACTTTCCCCTTGGAAGAGAAGATGGGCTCTTTCCCCTTGGAAGAGCTGGAGAGGGTGCCCTCCTCGTGCTCGCCATCGATGAGGTCTGACTTGGAAGGTATGGATTCCAAGCCAGCATCGCAGAACGTGTCCTTCAGAAATGACAAAAGGGGTTCAATGGCGATGTACAATGGCAAATTGTTAATAGCGAGCGAGAGGAGATCAGTGACGGGGCCATGGATGAGATCGATGGTGGTTGAACCCGA
This sequence comes from Triticum aestivum, assembly GCF_018294505.1. Classification (NCBI taxonomy): domain Eukaryota; kingdom Viridiplantae; phylum Streptophyta; class Magnoliopsida; order Poales; family Poaceae; genus Triticum; species Triticum aestivum. Next base: position 371,933,632 of record NC_057806.1, on the reverse strand, counting down.
GGGGTTGGGGTGGGCCACTTAACCTATGACATAGACCGCCTCAAGCCGTCGCTGTCGATGACCTCGATGTCGTAGCCGGCGGACGAGACATGCCCGCATACTCTAGCCCGCTGCTTGAGTGCCTGCCGCTAGTAATGGTCGTCAGCTTCCTCGACGATGTTGGGGGAAGAGACCGCTATACACCTCTTTTGGGCCAGTCGCTCCTCGAGCTCCACGGGAAGCGTAGCCGGGCTTAGGCTGCTACGCTCTGTAGTGGGGGATGGGGATTTATGGGAATGGGAGTGTTTGGCAGGCGTCATATAAGAAACTCAGGGCAGCCTGTGTATGGATATCGGTGGGTAAGATACATGGGCAAACCGGTAGATGTTGACAATGGAGGCCTTGCGGCGGCGGCAGCGGCGGCGAGGACCTTGCTAGGGCTTCTAGCGAGGGAGGGGTGTGTGTGTGTGCGTGCTCACCCGAGGAGGTTTTGGTGTGTGTGTCTGTGTGTGTGTGTGTGGAGGGGGGGATGTTTGAGGAACTGACGCGGGTACTAAAAATTTTACTATGTTGGATTGAAATGACGGGCTACTGAAAATTTTGATGATAGTGCATCGCACACGGTCCGGAGATACCAACCATGTGTTATGAAATAGAAAAAACCTCGAGGTAGGCAGATATTTTCTAGGGATGCAGGCGGGATTGGGAACAAGAAAGATCGCACACGGTCCAGAGATAACAACCATGTGTGATGAAACAGAAAAACCCTCGAGGCGGGCAGATATTTTTGAGAGGGTGAGCCTCGTGGAGCCCAATGTACTGTGCGGATGTGTGCATGACAGGTGCACCGGCGTGGCACACGGTTAGTTTGAGTGAACCGTGTCTATTGTGTCATCCGACTTATCTAATGTTCATAAATTTGGCGAAAAATGACGCGGGAGAGGGTCAGAACACGAACACACTTGCATGTGGACAAAATTTATGTATCAAAAGGGTGGTTTGATTTTCAAATACCAAATGCAACTTCGATGTGGCACCTCTCTCGCAAAGCGCACTGTATTTCTTGCCCCCACCCCCCCTCATGTCGGCACGAAGGGAATCCTAAGCTATAAATGCATGCCCCCTCCCCTCCAACCGAGGTTCACCTAGCAAAGTGCGAAGTAGCTAGCAGCCCCCCTCCTCCCTCGTGTCGTCGCGAAGGGAATCCTAAGATATGAATGCATCCCCCAACCGAGGTTGATTCACCTAGCAAAGTGCGAAGTAGCTAGAAGCCCCCCTCCCCCTCCCCCGTGTTGGCACGAAGGGATCCTAAGCTATGAATGCATGCCCCCCAACCGAGGTTCGCCCTAGCAAAGTGCGAAGTAGCTAGTAGCCCCTCCCTTGTTGTCGGCACGAAGGGAATCCTAAGCTATGAATGCATGCTCCCCCCTAACCGAGGTTCACCCTAGCAAAGTGCGAAGTAGCTAGCAGCCCCCTCCCTCGTGTCGGCACGAAGGGAATCCTAAGCCATGAATGCATGCCCCCCTGACCAAGGTTCACCTAGCAAAGTGCGAAGTAGCTAGCAGCCCCCCTCCCTCGTGTCGACATGAAGGGATTCCCAAGCTATGAATGCATGCCCCCCCATCCGAGGTTCACCTAGCAAAGTTCAAAGTAGCTAGCAGGCCCCCTCCCTCGTGTCGGCACGAAGGGAATCCTAAGCTATGAATGCATGCCCCCCAACCGAGGTTCACCCTAGCAAAGTGCGAAGTAGCTAGAAGACACCCCTCCCTCGTGTGGGCATGAAGGGAATCCTAAGCTATGAATGCATGCCCCCCCGACCGAGGTTCACTTAGCAAAGTGTGAAGTAGCTAGCAGCCCCCCCCTCATGTCAGCACGAAGGGAATCCTAAGCTATGAATGCATGCCCCATCCCCCCAACTAAGGTTCGCCTAGCGAATTGCGAAGTAACTAGCAGCCCCCCACCCCCCTCGTGTCGCCATGAAGGGAATCCTAAGCTATGAATGCATGGCCCCCAACCGAGGTACCTAGCAAAGTGTGAAGTAGCAACCCCCCCACACACACACTTTCAGTCGGCGGGCCAGCGAGGCATATATCTCACCAAGATGGATCATGAAACGGACCAAGAATTATCCACCTTGGTCGTACAACCTTTCTCTTGTTGTTGGTCAAAGTGATGGCCATCCATGCGACCCCGGAGATGGGCTAGCTCGCCAAAAATCACGCAAATAGCTAGTCCCCGAAGACAACCACTGCATGCGTGTGGCCCAAACATATGTATGGAGAGGTGTGTTTTTGAGTAACAATGGGACAACTTTGATGTGGCACCGTGATTTCGAACTACAAATCCCCAGACTGAGTGAGGGTTGGGTTGACAATGCATATGCATGTTACACCACACTTGAAGCCAATGACGGGGATTCATGCGTGCATGCGTGCATAGTATATGCGCTCAAACTTAATTAGGTCTGAATCTCACCATGACCTATAATATGATAACACAAACCAAATGAAGAATCCGCCATGGTAACCTATCTTGTTGTTGGTCAGGTGATCATGGATGCCCACACGGGCCCACGAATATATAGGCTTCTCGCGGATAACCACGTGAGGGAGTGTACCATTCGAAGGCAACCACTACATGCATATGTATGGAGGTGATGCGTGCATGCATGTTTGAATACACAACATTGATTTCGCGTGTGTGCCAAAAATCGTACACTAGCTCCCCACACAGAGCGAGATCGGTTCATGATGTGTCGTTGTATTAGCCTCTTCGACTCGATGGGAGGGATTCATGCATACACATTCATGTGTGTGTGCTCAAGCTATATCATGCATGTCATCCCAGAGCAAAAATAATAATCCCCTCCTAAGTCAAATTAACCTCTCTTGTTGTCAGGCAAAAAGTAGTGATGGACCAAGCAGGCCCACAAATGGAAAGCCTCGATATCACTGATAACCGCTTAAGTGGGTGCGAGAGGACAACCACCACCGCTTTGCATGTGGGCCAAACATATATATGTTGAATATTGTTGGTGTCAAAACCGGCGGATCTCGGGTAGGGGGTCCCGAACTGTGCGTCTAAGGTGAATGGTAACAGGAGGCGGGGGGCACGATGTTTACCCAGGTTCGGGCCCTCTTGATGGAGATAATACCCTATGTCCTGCTTGATTGTTCTTGATGATATGAGTATTACAAGAGTTGATCTACCACGAGATCGTAGAGGCTAAACCCTAAAAGCTAGCCTATGGTATGATTGTGTGTTGTCCTATGAACTAAACCCTCCGGTTTATATAGACACCGGAGGGGGCTAGGGTTACACAAAACCGGTTACAAGGGAGGAGATCTACATATCCGTATTGCCAAGCTTGCCTTCCACGCCAAGGAGAGTCCCATCCGGACACAGGACAAAGTCTTCAATCTTGTATCTTCATAGTCCAATAGTCCGGCCAAAGGATATAGTCCGGCTATCTGGAGACCTCCTAATCCAGGACTCCCTCAACAGCCCTCGAACCAGGCTTCAATGACGATGAGTCCGGCACGCAGATTGTTTTTGGCATTGCAAGGCGGGTTCTTCTCCAAATTCTGAATATCTGCTGAGTAGTGTCCGGCTCTCCATAAATGTTGCACTTCCTGGCTTCTGTGCCCAATAAGGGTTATCTTCCACGTGTCGAGCGAATGTGAGGAGCCAGGGCATTTTTACATTCGCCCCCTAGCCATGTAAATAAACTGTCTATTAAAGGGACGGGGATTCTTAGATCCAACCCACACCATCCTCCCACGGCGAGTATCCATCGAAGCGCGCTCGGAAAAATCCATTCCAACATGGCCGGCTGATGACCCACAAGTATAGGGGATCTATCGTAGTCCTTTCGACAAGTAAGAGTGTCGAACCCAACGAGGAGCAGAAGGAAATGATAAACGGTTTTTCAGCAAGGTATTCTCGGCAAGTACTGAAATAAGTGGTAACAGATAGTTTTATAATGAGATAATTTGTAACGAGCAACAAGTAACAAAAGTAAATAAAGTGCAGCAAGGTGGCCCAATCCTTTTTGTAGCAAAGGACAAGCCTGGACAAACTCTTATATAAGGAAAAGCGCTCCCAAGGACACATGGGAATATCGCCAAGCTAGTTTTCATCACTTTCATATGATTCACGTTCGGTACTTTGATAATTTGATATGTGGGTGGACCGGTGCTTGGGTGCTGTTCTTACTTGAACAAACATCCCACTTATAATTAACCTCTATTGCAAGCATCTGCAAGTACAACAAAAGTATTAAGGTAAACCTAACCATAGCATGAAACATATGGATCCAAATCAGCCCCTTACAAAGCAACGCATAAACTAGGGTTTAAGCTTCTGTCACTCTAGCAACCAATCATCTACTTATTACTTCCAAATGCCTTCCGTGTCCCCGCCAGGAGGCATGGGGGAGCTTATAGAGAAGCTCAAGGGATCGCGGCGGCGCTTTCGATTATGGAAGATATCAGCCTGCCGACAAGGTGCAAGGGATGCCTGGGCTATGGTGAAGACGCGATATACCAAAGCTGACCCAAACCACATGGCCGAGGTCGGACCTGTGGGGCCCGATGGGAAAGAGATCCCCGTCAGTTTGGTGTATGACCAGGTAGAATTAGCCGCAAAGTATTCCCAATAGGATTGTAGGCTAGACAGCCTGTTGGATGGTATAGAAGAAGAATTTAATCAATCTTAGTGACGGTGTACTTCAAGTGACATATATAATTGTAACGCCCCGAGTCTGATGTGCCAGGTGTCCTCCAGTTATTTGTTGTTGTTGCCTTGTCATTGCTTGCATGTCATGCATTGCATATCATGTCATCATGTGCCTTTCATTTGCATACATGTTCGTCTCATGCATCCGAGCATTTTCCCCGTTGTCCGTTTTGCAATCCGGCGCTCCTATGTCACCCGGTGTCCCTTTCTACCTCTTTTTGTGTGCGGGTGTTAAACGTTTTCCGATTGGACCGAGACTTTCCATGCGGCCTTGGTTTACTACCGGTAGACCGCCTGTCAAGTTTCATGTCATTTGGACTTCGTTTGATACTCCAACGGTTAACCGAGGGACCGAAAAGGCCTCGTGAGTGTTGCAGACCAACACCCTTCCAAAGTGGCCCAAAACCCACCTAAACCCTCTCCATCGTCTCGGTCGATCGATCAAGATCGCGTGGCCGAAAACCGCACCTCATTTGGACTCTCCTAGCTCCCTCTACCTATAAATATGTGCACCCCCTTCATTTTCACGGATGAACCCCTAGTCTTCCACCTCCCCGCGCCGCCGGACATGTCCGCGCCCGCCAGACGCGTCCAACCTCCACCTTACTCCGGCGAATCAGGAGATGCCACGTCGCCCCACCACCGCTCTCCTCCAACAGCGTGCCACCACGTTAGCCGGCCTCCTCCCTCTCTCTCCTCCGCGCCCGCAGCCGGCCCGCACGGCCTGCTTGTCACCCGCGGCCGCCCGAGCCACCCGCACTCCCGACCGCCTCCGAGCGCCGCCGCCTGCCGCGGTTTCCGCCAGATCTCTGCCGCCGCCTCTGCCCTGCTCCGCCGCTCGCCGCTGCCGCTTCTCCGCCACCGGCCGGCGCCGCCGCCGCCGCGCAAGCTCGCCGCTGCCGCACCTCCACATCCATAGCCGCTGCTACGCCTCCCGCCTAGCTTGCCGGCATGCGCCACTGCGGGGAGCTCCGCCGTGCATAGCGGCTCTGGCCGAAGCTCCGGCCACCGGCCGGGCCTCTCCTTCGCCGAGACCTCGCCGGATCCGGTCCCCCCGGCTTCCACCTCACCTGATCCAGGTGCTCCCTTGCCGGATCCCTCTTCTCCGGTTGTCTCCCCGCTCTCCGGCGACTCTCCGACGAGATCCGGCCCTGCCTCGACTTCCGTGCCAAAGTCAACCCTCGACTTCCGGCGACTCCCCAGTATTTTTTGACATTTTCATCATGCTATAACTCCGCATACGTAGCTCCAATTTGCGCGTGTAGCATATCAAAATGTTCGTATCGACGAGTACATCATTTCATCTCATTGCATCATTTTCATTTGAGCTCATCTTGATGCTTGAAATGCTGTTGGAAGAGGGCTATGTGGTGAAAGTTCCAGATCTGTTTCAGCAAATGGCATTTTGTCATTTTTGCCATGATTAATGTGTGCATGCTATGATCCTGAGCTCTACATGTGTTTTTTTATATGCCATGCCATCTTTACATAGGTTCTTGCCATGTATTTTTGTGATATTTGTGGTGACTAGCACAATCTTGCAAAGTAGCGTAATCGGTAATGGTGATTTCAAGGACTTAGAATTTCACTAAGTCCTTGTCCTGATTTTGTCGTTATGCCATATGTTCATGTTGTTTTCCTAGTGATCCATGCCTCTTTTGAGGATGATCAGCAAGGAAGATTTGTTAACAGTGTGGTGCTCTATCCATCCATGTATTTTTTTTGCATTTATGGAGCACCCTAGCTTGAGTCAATCGAGCTCTACTTTTGCTATATCGTGAATCCTGGCAGATTGTTGACTTCTTAGCGATTTTGCCGAGGATGTTGCTATTGATCCATGCATGCTATGTTGTTGTTCTTGCCATTTCTAGCTTCTATGTCATGTCTTCTTGATGAGTGTATGCTTAGTTTGTCATTCCATGCTCTGTAGTGAGTGCATCGAGCTCGTAAACATGCCTACTCGTTAACTATTTTGCATGCTCCAGTTTTTCACTAAGTCTGAGATCTGTTTATGTTTTTGCCTTGTTGACATGCTTGCAATTGTATTTTCCGATCCCTTTTGGCTCAAGGTCAATAAGGGACTTTTGTTAAGTGCTTTGAGTAGCTTCATGCCATGCCTTGCTTTGCCATGTTAAGTTCCTGTAGCATATAGTTTTCTTGCTCCAAAGTGTGCTTCCTGATGATAAATTCCAGACTTGTGTTAATTTCACCAAGTGTGAAACATGTTATCATTTGCACTTTTGCCATGCTTGTTTGAACCTGTTAATGGATGTATTAGCCGTAGCTCAGTGTTCATCTTTTGTCAAGCATCTTGAGTGGATCCCTGCCATGTATTTGTTTGCCATGTTTGAGTGCTGTAGCATATTTATCTTGATGCATTTAGTTGGTCACTTGCTGTTTGTCGCAGACCGGTGCCATATTTGTTTTGCTTGCCATTTCCAAACCATGCATCCGATTCCGGTGATCTTTATATCGATTTCAACCGAAATCACCTCACCTTTCCAGTGGCACTCTTGGATTTACAATTTGACGCCAGGTCCAATCATTCCTTTGCAAATCATGCATATGCATCGCATACCGCATCCCGCATATCATACCATGTTCATGTGTTGGTTGTTTACTATCTTGTGTGCTTCTTTCCGGTGTTGCTTCTTCGGGTTGGTTCCAATAACGTTGCATTTGTGAGGATCCGTTTGTCTACATCCGTTTATATTCTTCATGGACTTGTTCTTCTTCCTTGCGGGATTTTAGGCAAGATGACCATACCCTTGAAATCACTTCTATCTTTGCTTGCTAGTTGCTCGCTCTTTGCTATGCCTATGCTGCGATACCTACCACTTGCTTATCATGCCTCCTATATTGTTGAACCAAGCCTCTAACCCACCTTGTCCTAGCAAACCGTTGATTGGCTATGTTACCGCTTTGCTCAGCCCCCTCTTATAGCGTTGTTAGTTGCAGGTGAAGATTGAAGTTTGTTCCTTGTTGGAACATGGAGAGGTTGTTCCTTGTTGGAACATGTTTACTTGTTGGGATATCACAATATCTCTTATTTAATTAATGCATCTATATACTTGGTAAAGGGTGGAAGGCTCGGCCTTATGCCTGGTGTTTTGTTCCACTCTTGCCGCCCTAGTTTCCGTCATATCGGTGTTATGTTCCCGGATTTTGCGTTCCTTACGCGGTTGGGTTATAATGGGAACCCCTTGACAGTTCGCCTTGAATAAAACTCCTCCAGCAAGGCCCAACATTGGTTTTACCATTCGCCACCTAGCCTTTTCTTTCCTTTGGGTTCTGTAGACTCAAGGGTCATCTTTATTTAAACCCCCGGGCTAGTGCTCCTCTGAGTGTTGGTCCAACCTGTCAGCTGTCGGTGGCCACCAGGGGCAACTCGGGCTGGCCTACCGGAACCTTGGACAAGCCAGTGTGCCCTGAGAAAGAGATATGTGCAGCTCCTATCGGGATTTGTCGGCACATTCGGGTGGCTTTGCTGGTCTTGTTTTACCATTGTCGAAATGTCTTGTAACCGGGATTCCGAGTCTGATCGGGTCTTCCCGCTAGAAGGAATATCCTTCGTTGACCGTGAGAGCTTGTGATGGGCTAAGTTGGGACACCCCTGCAGGGATTTGAACTTTCGAAAGTCGTGCCCACGGTTATGGGCAGATGGGAATTTGTTAATGTCCCATTGTAGAAAACCTGAAGTTGACCTTAATTAAAATGCATCGACCGCGTGTATAACCGTGATGGTCTCTTTTCGGCGGAGTCCGGGAAGTGAACACGGTGTTGGAGTTATGCTTGACGTAGGTTGTTCTAGGATCACTTCTTGATCATAGTTGTGCGAACATGCTTTGCCTTCTCTTCCCGCTCTCATTTGCGTATGTTAGCCACCATATATGCTAGTCGCTTGCTGCAGCTCCACATCATACCTTTACCTTACCCACAAGCTTAAATAGTCTTGATCGCGAGGGTGTGAGATTGCTGAGTCCCCGTGACTCACAAATACTTCCAAAACCAGTTTGCAGGTGCCGATGATACCGTGCAGATGACGCAACCAAGCTCAAGGAGGAGCTCGATGAAGACCTTGTCCTTTGTGTTGTTTCGTTCTAGTTGATCAGTAGTGGAGCCCAGTTGGGGTCGATCGGGGATCTGTGCAGCATTGGGGTAGTCTTCTTTTATTTTGGTTCCGTAGTTGGACCTTGATTGTATCTGGTTGATGTAATGCTTTATTCATGTAATTGTGTGAAGTGGCGATTGTAAGCCAACTATGTATCTCTTTCCCTTATGTATTACATGGGTTGTGTGAAGATTACCTCACTTGAGACATTGCTTTCAATGCGGTTATGCCTCTAAGTCGTGCTTCGACACGTGGGAGATATAGCCGCATCGAGGGCGTTACAATAATGTCCCTAGCCAGATTGTAAATCTTTTGTCATGGCGGACCTTTTCGCTTCGACCTCTGGACCCGATAGTCCGGAGTGTATTCGAATACCCACTCGGTTATGTAAAAACCGGGGTATGCGTGGAAACCAGGCGTAGGGGTCATAAGTGCTTGAACAGACAAGTACCCAACTAGCTATGTTATATTACATGGGTAGTAAGAAACATCTTCCAGGGTACGCATGCCCTAATGTGCATGTCCGAACTGCGAAAAGAGACACAGGCTATAAACATCTGGGGGGCATGTGACAAATTAAATAAAAGTCATCTTTTGTTCACCGACCGAATATTCCCTTAAGAACGCTAGCTTTCGGCTTCACCCAGTCTGAGGTACACATCCGGCTGACCCGGCAGTAACAATCGCAGAGGTGCTCCCCTTATGCCCTAGCCAAATTAACGGGAACGTAGGGCACAAATACAAGAGCCAGGCAACCCAGCTTGGCCAAAACTTAAGTCATATTGATGCATATAATGGCGAAAAAAGGTACATGCGGAAGAATAACGCATGTGTGGGGCATAAATCCCAAAAAAAAGTTAGATTAAGCTTCTTTATAAGAAGCCCCCGGGTATAATGAGCATGGTTAGCGCGTCAAGATTGTGTTACCAAGACACAAGTTTAGCCTTTTAGGGCCTTGAGGAGAATAAAAAGAGAGAAAGGGAGAAATGACAGATAATGGATATGCAAAAAATTGACGGAAGTAAGGAGACGAACATAGAGTCCGGCACTAGGCATAGAATCTTCGGAGTCTAGTTGCGTTCCATGGGTTTGGCTCATGTCGATTGTCCGATGCATCCCGCAGATGGTACGCTCCACCGATTAGAACCTGGTCAATAATGAAGGGACCTTCCCATTTGGGCTTGAGCTTGTTCTTTTTCTTGTCTGGTAGGTGTAGAACTAGTTCACCGACGTTATAGGTTTTGGCCCGTACTTCTCTGCTTTGATACCTTCGAGCCTGTTGCTGATAGAATGCGGAACGGGCTTTTGCCACGTCGCGCTCCTCCTCCAGGGCGTCCAAACTATCCTGCCAATCGAGCTCGGCCTCTTTTTCTTCGTACATGCGCACTCGAGGTGAGTCATGAATTATGTCGCAAGGCAGAACCGCCTCTGCGCCGTACACCATAAAAACGGTGTGTATCCGGTAGTGCAATTCGACGTGGTCCGCAGCCCCCATAGTACGGAGTCGAGCTCCTCTACCCAGTGCGTGTTGGATTCCTTTAAGGACCGCACTAATCTGGGTTTAATGCCGCTCATGATAAGACCATTTGCTCGCTCGACTTGACCGTTAGTTTGTGGGTGATAGAGAGAAGCATAATCGAGCTTGATGCCCATGTTGCTGCACCAAAGTTTCACCTCGACGGCTATAAAGTTCGTGCCGTTGTCAGTGATGATGCTGTGGGGGATGCCATAATGGTGTACAACCCCAGATATGAAGTCTATCACCGGTCCGGATTCAGCCGTTTTGACAGGTTTGGATTCTATCCATTTGGTGAATTTATCCACCATGACCAGTAAGTATTTTTTCTTATGGGTTCCCCCTTTAAGGGGTCCGACCATATCAAGTCCCTAGACCTCAAAGGGCCAAGTAATTGGGATTGTTTGGAGAGCGGTAGGCGGCATATGGCTTTGGTTTGCAAAAAGCTGGCAACCGACGCAATGTTGGACCAGATGCTGTGCATCTGCTCGGGTCGTCGGCCAATAGAAACCTGTACGAAAGGCCTTGCTTACAAGGGCCGGGGCTGCGGCGTGATGGCCGCTGAGTCCAGCATGGATTTCTACCAAAAGCTTTCGCCCTTCCTCTTCGGAGATGCACCTTTGAAGGTCTCCGGTAGTGCTTTTCTTATAAAGCTCTCCCTCATGGACCTTGTAGGGTTTAGATCGCCGCACTATGCAGCATGCCTCATTTTGGTCCTCGGGTAGTTCCTACCTGGTTAGGTAGGCCAGGAATGGTTCTATCCATGGGGTGATGACGACCATTATCACGTGGGCTGAAGGTGTTATTTCGATGGCAGAGCCTCCGATTGTGTCAGAGTGGTCGGCATCTGATGTTGTGGCCGGGTCCGGATGATTGTTACTGGTGTCCCCCTCCCATACCATGGATGGCTTAAACAGTTTTTCCAGGAAGATGTTGGGTGGGACAGGGTCGCGCTTAGCGCCAATACGGGCGAGGAAATCCGCCGCCTGATTGTTTTCCCGAGCCACATGGTGGAATTCAAGCCCCTCGGACCGAGCTGACATTTTGAGGACGGCGTTGTGATATGCCGCCATTTTTGGATCCTGCGCATCGAAGTCTCCATTTATTTGAGATATTGCGAGGTTTGAGTCCCCACGCACCACCAGGCGTTGAATGCCCATGGAAACTGCTATCCGGAGACCGTGTAATAGGGCCTCGTATTCGGCTGCGTTATTGGAGTCTGTGTATAGTATTTGGAGTACGTATTGCACTGTATCTCCGGTGGGGGACGTCAGGACAACGCCAGCCCCCAGACCAGCCAACATTTTAGAGCCGTCGAAGTGCATGATCCAATTGGAGTACGCGCCGTACTCTTTAGGGAGTTTGGCTTCTGTCCATTCGGCGACGAAATCGGCCAGTACTTAGAACTTAATGGCTCGCCGTGGTCTATATGTTATGTTGAACGGGAGGAGCTCGATAGCCCATTTGGCAATCCGGCCCGTGGCATCGTGGTTGTTTATTATGTCGTTGAGTGGTACTTCGGAGGCCATCGTAATTGAACACTCTTGAAAGTAGTATCGTAATTTCCGGGATGCCATGAATACCGTGTATGCTATCTTTTGATAATGTGGGTACCGTGATTTGCATGGAGTGAGGACAGTGGATACATAATATGTCGGCTTTTGAAGTGGGAATTTATGTTCGTCCGTATCTCGTTCGACGACGAGCACTGCGCTTACAACTTGGTGAGTTGCTGCTATATATAACAGCATTGGTTCGCCGACATTTGGCACGGCCAAGATTGGGTTGGTGGCCAGGATGGCTTTTATTTCTTCCAATCCGGCCGTTGCTGCGTCCGTCCACTCGAAGTGTTCGGTGCGCCGAAGAAGGCGATAAAGGGGGAGTGCCTTTTCTCCTAATCGGGAGATAAAGCGGATTAAGGCCGCCACGCATGTCGTTAACTTCTGGATTTGCTTGAGGTAGTTGGGATAGCCAACTGCGACAGAGCTCGGATTTTGGCCGGATTTGCTTCAATTCCTCTACTGGAGACAATAACGAAAACACATTTTTTCTGGATTGAGCTTAATGTCGTATGTTCGGAGATTGGCGAACGTGAGCCTCAAGTCATCTATTAGGGAGTCGACGTGTCTGGTTTTAACAACCACATCGTCTACGTATGCCTCCACTGTTTTGCCGATCTGCTTTTCCAAACATGTCTGAATCATGCACTGGTACGTTTCGCCAACGTTTTTGAGCCCGAAGGGCATTGTGTTAAAACAGAAGGGGCCATATGGAGTGATTAATGCCGTTGCGGCTTCATCAGACTCCGCCATCTTAGTTTGGTGGTAACCAGAGTATGCGTCAAGGAAGCACAATGAGTCGTGTCCTGCGGTAGTGTTGATAATTTGATCGATGCAAGGGAGGGGGAAGGGATCCTTTGGGCCTTGTTAAGGTCCTTGAAGTCGACGCATAGGCACTAGGATTTTTCCTTCTTTGGTACCATCACCAGGTTTGCTAGCCAGTCCAGATGCTTTATTTCTCTAATGAATCCGGCCTGCAGTAACTTGGCTAGCTCCTCTCTCATGGCTTGTCGCTTGGGTTTGGAGAAATGCCGAAGAGTCTGCTTGACCGGCTTGAATCCTTTTAGAATGTTAAGGCTATGCTCTGCCAGCCTGCGTGGGATTCTTGGCACGTCTCAAGGATGCCAGGCGAATATGTCCCCATTCTCGCTCAGGAACTCCCGTAGTGCGGCGTCTATAGCAGGGTTTAACTGTGCTCCAATGGATGCTGTTTTTGAGGGGTCCGTTGGATGGACTTGGAATTTGACTATTTCATCCACTGGTTTAAAAGAGGTGGACTTGAATCTTTTGTCTAGTATCACGTTGTCACTGTCCACTATGGAGCGGAGCGCGGTTAATTCCTCTGCCATAAGGGCTTCGGATAATGCCTCGAGGGCCAGTGCGGATGTTTTGTTCTCGGCGCGGAGTGCTATGCCCGGATCACTAGCTAGAGTGATGATTCCATTGGGCCTGGGCATTTTGAGCTTCATGTACCTGTAATGGGGTATGGCTTGGAAGATCATGAATGCCTCCCGCCCTAGAAGGGCGGGGTATTCGCTACCGAATGGGGCCACTTGGAATGTAATTTCTTTGGACCTGTAATTCTCCGGAGTGCCGAATACCACATCTAGTGTGATTTTCCCAGTGCAAAGTGCCTCCCGACTAGGGATGATTCCTCGGAAGGTCGTGTTGCTTTGCTCAATGTGGTTTATGTCTATTTCCATTTTTTGAAGAGTCTCCTCATAAATGAGGTTTAATCCGCTGCCACCATCCATGAGCACTTTAGTGAGCCGAAAGCCGTCCACAATTGGACTGAGGACCAAGGCGGCTGGTGCTGGGGCTGTTCGGAATTTAGGTTCGTCACTGGCATTGAAGGTGATAGTCGTGTCGCTCCATGGATTTATTGCTGCCACATGGCAGACTTCGGCAAGGCTGCGGAGTGCTCGCTTATGCCTATTATTTGAGGCGAAGGTCTCGAAGACTGTCAATATTGTATTGTTATCCACGGGATGGTGCTCTGAGGTGTTTTGGATGAGGAGATCCTCACCGCTCTTGGCTACCTGCCGGAGTACCCAACATGCTCTAAGGCTGTGTGTTGGTATGGCATCCGCTGTATTATGAATTTTGCAGGACCCGTTAAGCCATCCCTCCAATACAGTTCCACGCCCTGTAGTGGGCTTTTGCTTGTATGTAATTGAGTCGGGCGACTTATGAGAGTGCACCCTTTTAGTTCGGACTAGGGGTTTTGTCAGAGCCAGGTTATCCCAAAATTTTGTTTGGGTTTTCCAGGCGCTTTCCATCGCACAGTACTTCCGTACTATGGATGCCAAGTCAGCGAAGTGTGCTATGTCACGGCGACTTATGGCGTTAAGGATTCCCTTGTTTGTGCAATTGTTGCAAAATAACCAAATTGCGTCTTCGTCGCGACAGTCCTTGACCTTGCTCATTACAAGGAGGAATCTGGCCCAACAGTGATGTACTGTCTCCTGGGCTCTTGCCTAATGTGGGAAAGATCGTTTGTATCTGGGTGGGTGGGTGGATTTAAGTCCAGACCTTGACCCAATCTGAGACCCCGGGGTGGGGGAGTTTCCGATCTTGGAAGTTCGGGTTCCGGGATGTTGCCCCGCAGGTTCGGTATGCCGCCTGATTCTGGATTCAGGGTTAGGGCGATGTCCCCCCGTGGGAGGGTATCTGGCTCGGAGAGCTCAGGAATCCGGATATAGTTCGTCCTCAGGATAGAGGGAGAATCATCGCATTGCTCCTCCACCACCGCTATCTGATGGGTGACCGGCGGAGAGTTAATCTCCATTTGGTCGGGTTTAAGCCCAATCCGATCGTAGTCCGTAGCGACTCCCAGAGCGGCGATGCAATCCAAGAGCTCATTCAAAGAGGAGAGCTCCATTGGATCCATCAGCTCGGTGAATTTTGAGCCGATGTGGAGGCTATTTTCGATGACCTGAGAAGTCATCAAGTCATCATCGGCGTAGTGGCCGAGCGGGCGGTCATGACGAAGCCGCCTAGTCGGAGAGTTTGTCCTACAGCCAGGGCTCCCCCAGAGGTGATGTTGTCCTTGACAACGAGACGAGCCATCCCTCCTTACGATGATGACACAGTGGAACTCTCAATTAAAGCACCAATGTCGGTGTCAAAACCGGCGGATCTCGGGTAGGGGGTCCCGAACTGTGCATCTAAGGTGGATGGTAACAGGAGGCGCCGGCGGGGGGCACGATGTTTACCCAGGTTCGGGCCCTCTTGATGGAGGTAATACCCTACGTCCTGCTTGATTGTTCTTGATGATATGAGTATTACAAGAGTTGATATACCACGAGATCGTAGAGGCTAAATCCTAAAAGCTAGCCTATGGTATGATTGTGTGTTGTCCTACGGATTAAACCCTCCGGTTTATATAGACACCGAAGGGGGCTAGGGTTACATAAAGTCGGTTACAAGGGAGGAGATCTACATATCCATATTTCCAAGCTTGCCTTCCACGCCAAGGAGAGTCCCATCCGGACACGGGACGAAGTCTTCAATATTGTATCTTCATAGTCCAACAGTCCGGCCAAAGGATATAGTCCGGCTGCCCGGAGACCCCCTAATCCAGGACTCCCTCAAATACCCAAAATGCACAACTTTGATGTGCCACATGCCTCAAAAACCGTAAACCATGCACCCACACAAAGAGAGGTTCATATCAAGTGTACTACATATGATGGTCCCCTTCCCCCCTCTTCACCGCATACTATATGCTCCTGCCGTAATATATGTAACCCAAAAGAATCCTCATTGATGGTGAAATTAATTAACCTCTCCCGATATAGGTCAAAGTGATGCATGCATGCATCGACGATGGCCTCATGGGCCCACAGATGGAAGCGTCACACGTGAGTGTCCTAGCTAGGATATATATGCATGTGGCCCAAAAAGGTGTTGTGTGATGTTTGAATAACCAATTTCACAATTTTGATGTGGCATGTGCCTCGGAAACCAAAAAGTCCCAATACTAAATGAGGTGTACTTGTTCATGAACGCGTACATATAGTATATATGCTAGTCCCCTCCCACCTCTTCGACGCATACTATATACCACCATAACACAAACAAAAAAGATTCTACCTTGCTTAGCAAATTAACGTCGCTGTCGGGTGTTCGTCAAAGTGATGGACGACGACCTCGCGGGCCCACAGAAAGCGTTACACACGAGTATCGAGTGTCATGTAGGACTACCATCGACTGCATGTGGCCAAAACATTTATGTATGACATGGTTGTGTAATGTTTTAAATAACGATTTCATGACTCTGATGTGGCACCGGCCTGCCTAACAAAATGGCCAACCCACATGGTGGCTCAAAATTTGTTGTGTACTGCGAGCCACCCACCACCCCCAGACGCACACACCCACACACACACCGTGAATCTACCGCAACTACGATGCATGTTAAATTAATTATCCCGTGGTGAACATACATGTTACCAAAGGAGGGACATTTTAATTTCAAAAAAATCATAGAGATCATTAAGACGTTTTAGTACATTGATTGATTGATTTTCTATGGATATAATGTGCAAAAATCAAATTTGAGCTACATGCACACGTGATAGTGCACCTAAATGGATTGCAAAAACACATGTGTCTCACTGGGTGCATGTTTACTCCTCGTGCAACAAATTTCAAACATTGAGAATCTTGATTTTTAAATTCTAGTACATCCAAAACTTATTTGAATGTGGCACCCCAGCTCAGAGAAACCGGAACGCCCCATATTCCAGCCTAGAGATCGAGGAGAAGTCTCTAGAATACGACACTGCTTGACATAGAACAAATAAGCTCTTGTTACAAGAATAATAATAATACAAGGGTCTGATGTTACAAAGAAGTACATCAGCATGAAAACATTACGCCTGCGATACTACACTTGCTCTATGCTAGCAACAGGACAACTCGTAGAAGCGGAATACATCTAGCAGCGGAACAACGACGAAGTTGGTGAACTCCACTCCGCAGGGACTCTGGCTGGGACACGATCTAGCTCGCACGCACGGCAACCTTGACAAGCAATCAAGCAATCATGGCATCACCTGCAATCTGGCATGACATGCCAGGTCAGTACATTGAATGTACTTGCAAGCTCACAACAACCATAAACATCAAGGCAAGACAATAACATAGCATTAGCAGGTTAATTAACTAACAACTACCATGATGAAGCAACTAATAAGCATGGTATGAAACTAATACAATACTGATAAATCACCATCTCAGATCTCCATAACCATATCTATATTGGCTAATCGGCCAAGAACTGTACCATCTTGATCACCCCGTGATACAAACCAAACGGTGATCACTCATGGATCAAAAATGGAACCACACTTGGTTCAGTGGGTTACCTTGTAACCAACCGGTGATCATTCACGGATCACCAATGGAACATCCACATGACCACCTCATGACCACATCCTGATCATCTTGTGACCACATCACAAACTGAATGATCATCCTCAAGATCATCCCAACATTATCATCATCATCCTGCCAAACTGCTACAACTCACAATATCAACATATACATCACCTATAAGTCATTCCGTCACGTGAGTTTTGATCAAACGGTGTGAGCTAGTACGAACTTATGCCCATGACCGAGGATGCGGCTATCGATAGTTTAAACAAACACACTCTGCATAGGTGGCGCACTTTACTCACACCACGGAACCCATTGTCAGGACCCCGATTCTAAGTCAAACCGATAGCCTGTAACACCTCATATCACTTTGTGGCCTCACGCACGGTATTCCCACAGTTGTCGCCTTACCCTGGCCCAGGACCGTTTGCGCCTTTTGGCTCACGTATATGATAGTGTTGCTAGTATCCATATGACAGAGAACCCGAGCCGACATGGCTAGTCGTGAACCCAAAGCGGCACTAACCTATGGGGACTGGCATACATGATTCACATCGAGCATGTCGTTCAGCAGCGTGTGAATCCGGGCTGTAGCACTAGGCTAATAGGACTCCGGGGAACCCGGGCTGTAGCAGGCTAGGCAGGACTCTGGAGGTCACCGCGTGACATTTCCCCGAAGGGACAGACATAGGAACGAAGTGAATCACATGCTGGACAGTCTAAGTGTTCCGGAGCAGTAGTGCTGGACTAGCAGGACTCTGGTAAACCGGGCTGTAGCGGACTACCATGGCTCGATTGAAGCACTAGACTACATTTCCCCATAAGAGAGGCTACCAAGGATAGACAACTAGGTTGTCGGATCCCACACATAGCAATACACGTTACACGTACGCATAACATGCAAGTATGTGCTGTACAACATGGCATCACAACATAACGCAAACTCATATAGATAAAGGCCCAGAAGAGCCACATAGCATTAAATACAAACAAGGGTCACATGACCCATCACTCAGAGCATACAAGCAATGGAAGCATTACATGTCTGAGTACAGACAACTACAAAAGAAAAAGGCTGAGGAGCTTGACTATCTACAACATCCGATCAAGATCGTAGCTGAGGTACAAGCTACTTGTCGAAGTCCATGTAAACTAGTAAGACCGAAGTCTCCGCTGCAAAAACATAAATAAAGCAACATGAGTACAAATGTACTCAGCAAGACTTACGTCAGATCCTATCATACATGCATTTGTATCAAGAAGGTAATGTGGAGTTTAGTTGCAGCAAGCCAGCTTTGACTCAGTGGCTATCCTGTACTACGACTGCTGGTAACTCTTTTGAGGTGGCGCACACGAGTCCACTAATCACCACATCAATACTCTACTATGGATTCATTCCCGTCTCCCTACGAGAAGGCCATCCATAGCACTCACACTTGTCTTGAGCATTTTAGAGTATCCACTTCAAGTTGTCTATGTACCACGTAAGCATCCAAGAAGTCCATAACCAAGGACACGACTATTCGAATAGATCATGATAACCCTGCAGGGGTGTACTTCTTCACACACGCTCTCGCTACTTACCGCCATGTACACGTCATGTATCTCGGCAACCTTCAAGCGGAAGCCTGGTGAGGGAGTCGGCCACGACCTAACTAACCACACAAGACTCTAGTCCAGGTTTATCGCCTATTCGGGTTCCATCCGCAAGGAGATCTGGCCGGGGTGTCGCTCACGGCCCCAAACGATGTGTGTAGGGTTCCCAAGCCCACCTCGC
This sequence comes from Triticum aestivum, assembly GCF_018294505.1. Taxonomy (NCBI): domain Eukaryota; kingdom Viridiplantae; phylum Streptophyta; class Magnoliopsida; order Poales; family Poaceae; genus Triticum; species Triticum aestivum. Next base: position 371,914,568 of record NC_057806.1, on the reverse strand, counting down.
CGGATGGATCTACGCTTGGTACACCGTGCCACTTGTGCCTAGTCTGTCCCAAGCCCACCTGGCCGGGTGCCACTTGGTAGACTACTAACACTACTTACAAACACCAGAAACTATTTGCGACTCCTGGACAGAGATCAAGTTGGTTAATAAGTCGAGAGAGCTTGGAGCACCCGGAGCCCAATGTGTGGTAGTAGCTAGTCATTGGACAACATACACAGAACTCAGTGCTTAAGGACGGTTCCAGTGAGACAACCCACCATGTACTCCTACATGGCCTCTCACCGCTACCTTTACCAAATCGTGTTCACCCACTTAACTCTCAGCACCAGAACATAACATAACACTCCAATTCATTCCCAATGAATCAGACCTGAGACAACTCTAACCAATAGCAGGCATGGCATGGTAGGAACACAACATGGCTCAATCAACTCCTACACATGCTAGTGGGTTTCAACTATTTACTGTGGCAATGACAGGTCATGCAGAGGAATGGGTTCAACTACCGCAGCATGAAGTAGAAGTTGATTCGCTGTTGTCCTAATGCAGTAAAAGAGAGCAGGAGTGAGAGAGTGGGATCATATCGGAATGAACAAGGGAGTTTGCTTGCCTGGTAGAGCAACAAGGAAGGCACTGCTCCTCAGACAGGTACTCTAGAACGGTCATTGGAGTAGGACCTATCGAGAAGGAACGGTGTCGGTAATCAATACACAACCATATGCAACAATATGATGCATGATCATGGCATGAATATGTGATGCTGATTGAGCTAATGCAACTAGCTTTTATTTGGATGAAATCCATTTGAATCAAAGATTCAAATGCTTCTCTAAAATAAGCTCTTTATATAAGCCATTTTAGTGTTTCACTTATACAGTAGGTATAAGTTGGTTTGACATGCATGAAATTGGTACAGATGGATAGATTGAATTTTTCTGATAATTTTTCATATATAAATTATTTCAATCTGAGTTACGGTTGAATTTATGTGAAGTTTTGAAGTTTATTGCAGTTTCTGGAATTACCTAATTTAATTTAAAACCAGAAAAGAAATAATTGCGTCAGCACTGCGTCATGCTTGCGTCAGCAAGTCAACAATGCTGACTGGTCAAACCTGACATGTGGGGTCCACATGTCAGTGACACAGGTTAAACAGGGGGTTAGATTATCCTAATTATTGGATTAGTGGCGATGGGGCCCACTCGTCAGTGTCAGGGGGTTAAATAAGCAGTGATTAGCACTAAGCTAATCACCTGACGGGTCGGACCCACGTGGCAGGGCTCAGGCGACGGGGCTTGCCTCTGGTGACCTCTGGATGTGGCGGAGTCCGCGCCACAGGCCACCGGGACAGCGTCTGAGAGCACCGGGGCATAGCCCGGGCTCTCGCGCATCTGGTGGGCAGGTGGGAGGAGCTGGGGGAGCCGGAGCTCGCCGGAGCGGAGCTCTAGGCGGTGGCCGGTGTTCGGGCGTGAGCGGGGATGCGGCTGCGGTGTGCGAGGGCGAGAACGGAGAGGGGGAGGAGGAGCAGTAGCTCACAGCGGTTGCAGCAGGCTTCGAAGCGGGCTCGGGGAAGGCTGGACGGCGATGTGCGGGCGATGGGGATCCACGGCTGCCGGCAGTGAAGAAGACGACGGTGGCGACAATGGAGGCCGTCCAGAGGTGCGTGGCTCGACGAGGAGGTAGCCGGCGACGTGGCGGAGGTTCTGAGCACGGGGAGAGGGTGAGGGGGAGGCGGTGGCTACGGCAACGGTGGCCGGTGGCGACGGTAGCGCTCGGCCGTGAGCGAGATAGCGAGGGAGATGAGAGGAGAGGACTGGGGAGAGTGAGATGGTCTGGGGGGCGCGTGGCGTCGTCCAGACGCATCGGTGGAGGGACAGGCTGGCAAGGAGGGAGGAGGTGGCGCGGCGCGGCGGTGCGCGCGTGTCGGGCACGCGCCCGTCCTCCTGGCGGGAGGAAGATGACAGGGGAGGGGGGCAGGTGGGCTGGGCTGGCCAACTGGGCCGGCCAGGCCGCACAGTGCTGAGCCAGCACGGGAGCTGACCGCAGGTAAGTTTTTTCCCATTTCCTTTTTATTTTTTTATTTTTCTGACATTTGTTTCTAATTTAGTAAAAATATTAAATCAATTTATTTTCTTATGCCAATTTTTGTAGGAGCTAGTGGTATTATTCCAGAGCTCCTCAACAACTAGCATAATTTTTGGATATATATTATTTATATAACATATATATATCCAAAGCAAATAATTATGCATTAATTCCAAATGGCCAAAATAAATATTTGTGAGCTCCTAAAAATATTGGTTTGATTTTTACCTCCGACCAATATTTTCAGAGAGTAACATGAACATTTTCTTGGACCCTTTTGGAGCAATTTTTATCTGGGACATTTCCAAAAATGAATTCTGAGGGTTTCACAAATCCCCATTTCAAATTTAAATAAAATTTAAACATGATGCACACATGACCAGCTAGTCCTGGTCATACCACAACTAGGGATGTGACAACTCGCCCCCACTTGAAAGAATCTCGTCCCGAGATTCAGGGGTTGACGGAAAGAAGGTGGGGTACTCCAGTCGAAGACGATCTTCTCGCTCCCAAGTAGCTTCTCTCTCAGAATGATGAGACCACTGAACCTTGAGAAACTTGATGTTCTTACATCGAGTGACACGCTCTGCTTGATCAAGAATGCGAATAGGGTACTCTCGATATGTGAGGTTATCTTGGAGATCAAGCGTTTCGTGGTCCACTCTGTGGATGGGATCCGAGTAGCAACGCCTGAGTTCAGAGACGTGGAAGACATCATGGACTCGAGAAAGATGTGGGGGTAGTTCCAACTGGTAGGCAACCTCTCCTCGTTTAGCGAGAATGAGAAAGGGACCAATATAACGAGGAGCCAACTTGCCCTTGATACCGAAACGATGGGTACCCTTCAAGGGAGTAACCCGAAGGTAAGCCTTGCCGCCAATTTCATAAGCCACTTCCTTATGACGACGGTCATACTGGCTCTTTTGACGAGATTGGGTTGTTTTTAAATTCTGACGAATGATGCGAACTTGCTCTTCTGCCTCCTGGATCATATCCGGTCCAAAGAATTGTCTTTCACCGGTCTCTGACTAGTTCAAAGGTGTTCGACATCTTCGTCCATAAGAATCTCAAAAGGAGCTTTCTTGAGACAGGATTGGTAGCTATTGTTATAAGCAAACTCGGCGAAAGGAAGGCACTTCTCCCAATCCATACCAAATGAGATAACACAAGCTCTAAGCATGTCTTTGAGAATTTGGTTGACCCTTTCCACCTAACCACTTGATTGAGGGTGGAAAGCGGTACTGAAAGAAAGATGGGTGCCCATGGTAGTTTGGAAACTCTCCCAGAAATGAGAAGTGAAAAGACTACCACGGTCTGAATTGATCTCTAGTGGAACACCATGAAGTGACACTATTTGAGAAATATATAAGTCAGCGAGCTGACTAGCAGTGATACTCTCCCGAACAGGTAGGAACTGAGCCACTTTGGAAAGACGATCAATGACTACGAAGATAGCGTTATTCCCTCTCTTGGTCCTGGGAAAGCCGGTGATGAAGTCCATACTAACTTTGTCCCATTTCCACTCAGGAATAGCTAAAGGCTGAAGGGTGCCAGCAGGTCTCTGATGTTCTACTTTAGCGTGATGACAAACATCACAGTTAGCAATGAACTCGGCGATTTCTCTCTTCATCCTAGTCCACCAGAACCTCTGGCGTAGGTCCTGATACATCTTAGTACTACCGGGATGAATCGTGAGAGGAGATTCATGAGCCTCCTTAAGGATCAGTTGTCGTAGATGTTGATTCTTGGGAACCACCAAGCGGTTCTCAAAGAAAACAACACCTCGATCATCTATAGAGAAACTACCACCAACTCCCTTGTTAATGTTTTTCTTGATCCGGGAAATTCCGTATCCTGCTTCTGAGTAGAGATGATTTGATCCACAAGAGTAGGTTTCGCCACCAAGGTAGAAAGGAATCCGTGAGGAGCTATGTGAAGGTTAAGCTTACAGAATTCCTCATGGAGAAGTGGTTGGCCCTGCTGCAACATAAGATTGTTGCAATAGGATTTATGACATAGCGCATCAGCCATGACATTGCCCTTGCCTGGGTTGTAGGTAATCCCTAAGTCATAATCTGAGATCAACTCCAACCAACGTCTTTGCCTAAGGTTCTAATCTGGTTGGGTGAAGATATACTTGAGACTCTGGTGATCGATGTAAATCTCGCAACGTTTACCAAGAAGGTATTGTCGCCATGTCTTAAGTGCATAGACTACGGCTGCAAGCTCTAAATCATGTGTAGGATAATTATCCTCATGTGGATGCAACTATCGAGATGCATAGGCAATCACATGGCGATCCTGCATAAGAAAGCAACCTAGTCCCTGTCGTGAGGCGTCGCAGTAGATAACAAAGTCTTTAGTGAAATCCGATGGCACAAGTATGGGAGCAGAAGTCTGGCGACTTTTTAGTTCCTGAAAACTGTACTCACATAGTGGGGACCACTCAAACTTTTTATCTTTCTTGAGAAGTTCCGTGAGAGGTTTGGCCACTTTGGAGAAGTTCTCAATGAAGCGGCGACAATAACTCGCTAGACCAAGGAAACTCCTAACTTGTTTAACTGTTTCAGGTGGAGTCCAATCAAGGACGGCCTGAACTCTCTCGGGATTGACAGCAATGCCCTTACCAGAGATCACGTGGCCTAGGTAGGTCACTTCTGGCAACCAAAATTCGCACTTGGAGAACTTGGCATAAAGGCGATGCTCTCTGAGTTTCTCTAACACAAGTCTAAGATGCTCGTCATGCTCTTCCTCGTTCTTCGAGTAAATAAGGATATCATCAAGGTAAACCATGACGAAATTATCTAAGTACTCCATGAAGATCGAGTTCATCAAGCGGGAGAATGTAGCTGGAGCATTGGTTAGACCGAAGGACATGACGGTGTACTCGTACTGGCCATAACGAGTGACAAAAGCCGTCTTAGGAATGTCCCCGTTTCTGATCTTGATTTGGTGATAGCCTAACCTCAAATCCATCTTGGAAAAGACTGAGGATCCAGCGAGCTGATCATACAGATCGTTGATCCTGGGGAGCGGATACTTGTTCTTTATCGTGACCAAATTAACGGGACGATAATCTACAACCATTCGGTCCGTACCATCCTTCTTCTTGACGAAGAGGACGGGGCAAGCCCAGGGAGAAGAACTGGGATGGATGAAACCCTTTTGCAAGGATTCATTGAGTTGTTTCTTAAGCTCAGCTAGTTCTAAGGGTGCCATCTTGTAAGGTCTCCTAGAAATTGGGGCGGTTCCTGGGAGAAGATCTATGACAAACTCTACATCCCTGTCAGGTGGAATACCTGGCAGTAACTCAGGGAAGACATCCGGAAAGTCACGGACTACCGGGATATCTTCAAGGTCTGGAAGAGGGCTGTCATTAAGAGAATAAAGCTGACGCTTTGCAATTCTGGTGGAGACAGTGACTATCTTGCCAGAGGGATGTGTGAGCTGAACAGACCTGGTGTAACAATCAATCTTGGCATAATGAGCTTTCATCCAGTCCATACCCAAGATGATGTTAATATCTGAAGACTTAAGAGATATCAAGGAAGCTAGGAATACAAGTTTGTCAACATGTATTTCATTGCCATAACTTATCCTAGAAGTTTGCCATTTGGATCCAGGAGTTTGAATGATTAGTGGGGAGGGCATATCACAAAATGACATGTCGTGCAAACATGCATAGATTTCAGAAATGAAGGAATGAGATGCCCTAGTATCGAACAGAACTGATGCTGGATGACAGTTGACAAGGAGTGTACCAAGAACGACATCCGGATCATCATGAGCGTCTTTAGCTAAGACGTGATGCACACGTCCATGTTCAGTGGGAGTTGACTTAGCACTGATCATCTTGTGTGATGGCTTATTACCACGGCCAACAGACTTCTCGGGCTGGGATGGAGCAACACTGGTCTGAGTGCAAATACGGGCAATGTGGCCTGGCTCTCCGCACTTGTAACAAATCTTGGAGGTAGGACATGGACCCGCATTGGCAGGCGGTCCAGCAATAGGCCTGGGTGGAGCATATGGCTGAACTGGGTGAGGCGCCACATAAGATGGCGTCAGTGTGTAGCCGGGTGGAAGAGCAGAGTTCGGAACCAAATCCGGCGCTTCTGAGAACTAGATCCGGAGGAAGAACCCAAATCACGGGTGTGCTTACGAGACTCCTCGTAAGTGAGCTGAGCTGTCTCCGCATTAATGGCCTTGTTCACAAGATCCTGGAATGTATTGCAATGGTGCAAGTGGAGATCACGACGCAACTTGGGGTTGAGACCCTTCCGGAACCTAGCCTACTTCTTGGCGTCCGTGGACACTACTTCTGTAGCATAGCGGGTGAGGTTCTTAAACTCTCTACTGTAAGCATCAACATCCATCTTTCCCTGGGTGAAACTACAGAACTCTTCTCTCTTGCGATTGATGAGGGCTTCAGGAATGTGATGCTCGTGAAAAGCCTCAGTGAAATCTCTCCAAGTAGGAATCTGACCAGCTGGAAGCATAGCCTCATAGTTTTGCCACCAAAGACTAGCAGTACCTTCTAGGTGATATGCACCATAGATGACCTTGTCACCTTCAGCTACGTTCGCAGATCGCAGCTTGTGAGTGATACTACAAAGCCAGTCATCTACATCGAGTGGCTCAATGGAATGATGGATGGTCGCTGACTCTTTGCACTGGGGTGCGGTGTTCTCCTCGATACGTGCTAACAAGCGGTTAGACTCATGCTTGTTCCTCTCCATCTCTAACATGAACTCTGCCAACAAAGACTGGTCGGGAGGATCCTCATCCCTACCATCTCCGTGGTTCCGGCTACGAGCAACAGAACTTCGGTTAACCGGCAACATCCTGAAGAATGAAACCTAGGAAACAAGGATGGATTCAGCATCAACTATAGGATGCATAAGGTAGCACAAGAAATTAGTATCTCTCGAACTCCTGGTACAATTCCGGCATCATAACGGCAGTAAAATGCTCAAAATAAGACATTCTGCAAAAGACGGGGTAGCACCATACTCAACATCATCACTCAAGGTTCTGAGATATTACTAAACAGGCTACACCGGAGGTACTCGAACTAGGATATGACTCTGATCAACCAATCCTAAGAGACTACGGAGTAGTAACACGTGATCCTGATAGACAGAAGAGGAAGCCTAGTTCCTTAACCCCGTAGGAAAGATAGGATGACTCAGATCAGAAGGCATGAGGTAAAAGGAGTAAAAAGAGCCTTACGTTCCCTTACACAATCAATTCCCTTATATAACTAAAGAATTTCTAGACTCAACTTCGACCAGGTTGGCTTGGAAATCCTACAGGCAGTCAGGCTCTGATACCAAAGCTGTCAGGACCCCGATTCTAAGTCACACTGATCTAGCCTGTAACACCTCATATCACTTTGCGGCCTCACGCACGGTATTCCCATGGGTGTCGCCTTACACTGGCCTAGGACCGTTTGCGCCTTTTGGCTCACGTATATGATAGCGTCGCTAGCATCCATATGTCAGAGAAGCCGGGCCGACATGGCTAGTCATGAACCCAAAGCGGCACTTACCTATGGGGACAGGCATACATGATTCACATCGAGCATGTCGGTCAGCAGCGTGTGAATCCGGGCTGTAGTACTGGGCTAACAGGACTCCGGGGAACCCCGGCTCTAGCAGGCTATCAGGACTCCGGAGGTCACCGCATGACATTTCCCTGAAGGGACAGACATAGGAACAAAGTGAATCACATGCCTGCCAGTCTAAGTGTTCTAGAGCTGTAGTGCTGGGCTAGCAGGACTCCGGTAAACCGAGCCATAGTGGACTACCATGGCTCGGTGGAAGCACTAGACTACATTTCCCCATAAGAGAGGCTACGAAGGATAGACAACTAGGTTGTCGGATCCCACACATAGCAATACACGTTACACGTACGCATAACATCCAAGTATGTGCTATACAACATGGCATCACAACATAACGCAAACTCATATAGATAAAGGCCCAGAAGAGCCACATAGCATTAAATACAAACAAGGGTCACATGACCCATCACTCAGAGCATATAAGCAACGGAAGCATTACATGTCTGAGTACAGACAACTACAAAAGAAAAAGGCTGAGGAGCCTGACTATCTACAACATCCGATCAAGATCGTAGCTGAGGTACAAGCTACTTGTCGAAGTCCACGTAAACTAGTAAGACCGAAGTCTCGCCACTTACCGCCATGTACACGTCATGTATCTCGGCAACCTTCAAGCGGAAGCCTGGCGAGGGAGTCGGCCACAACCTAACTAACCACACAAGACTCTAGACCAGGTTTATAGCCTATTCGGGTTCCATCCGCAAGGAGATCCGACCGGGGTGTCGCTCACGGCCCCAAACAATGTGTGCAGGGTTCCCAAGCCCACCTCGCCGGATGGATCTATGCTTGGTACACCATGCCACTTGTGCCTAGTCTGTCCCAAGCCCACCTGGTCGGGTGCCACTTGGTAGACTACTAACACTACCTACAAACACCAGAAACTATTCGCGACTCCTGGACAGAGATCAAGTTGGTTAATAAGTCGAGAGAGCTTGGAGCGCCCGGAGCCCAATGTGTGGTAGTAGCTAGTCATTGGACAACATACACAGAACTCAGTGCTTAAGGACGGTTCCAGTGAGACAACCCACCATGTACTCCTACATGGCCTCTCACCGCTACCTTTACCAAATCGTGTTCACCCACTTAACTCTCAGCACCAGAACATAACATAACACTCCAATTCATTCCCAATGAATCATACCTGACACAACTCTAACCAATAGTAGGCATGGCATGGTAGGAACACAACATGGCTCAATCAACTCCTACACATGCTAGTGGGTTTCAACTATTTACTGTCGCAATGACAGGTCATGCAGAGGAATGGGTTCCACTACCGCAGCATGAAGTAGCAGTTGATTCACTGTTGTCCTAATGTAGTAAAAGAGAGCAGGAGCGAGAGAGTGGGATCATATCGGAATGAACAAGGGGGTTTGCTTGCCTGGTAGATCAACAAGGAAGGCACTGCTCCTCAGACAAGTACTCTAGAACGGTCTCCGGAGCACGACCTATCGAGAAGGAATGGTGTCGGTAATTAATACACAACCATATGCAACAATATGATGCATGATCATGGCATGAATATGTGATGCTGATTGAGCTAATGCAACTAGCTTTTATTTGGATGAAATCCATTTGAACCAAAGATTCAAATGCATCTCCAAAATAAGCTCTTTATATAAGCCATTTTACTGTTTCACTTATATAGTAGGTATAAGTTGGTTTGACATGCATTAAACTGGTACAGATGGATAGATTGAAATTTTCTGATAATTTTTCATATATAAATTATTTCAATCTGAGCTACGGTTGAATTTATATGAATTTTTGAAGTTTATAGCATTTTCTGGAATTTCCTGATTTAATTTAAAACCAGAAAAGAAATAATTGCGTCAGCACTACATCATGCTTGAGTCAGCAAGTCAACAGCGCTGATTGGTCAAACCTGACATGTGGGGTCCACACGTAAGTGACACGGGTTAAACAGGGGGTTAGATTATCCTAATTATTGGATTAGTGGCGCTGGGGCCCACTTGTCAGTGTCAGGGGGTTAAATAAGCGGGGAGTAGCACTAAGCTAATCACCTGATGGGTCGGACCCACGTGGTAGGGCTCAGGCGACGAGGCTCGCCGCTGGCGACCTCTAGACGCGGCGGAGTCCGCGCCACAGGCCACGGGGATGGCGCCTGAGAGCACCGGGGCGTAGCCCGGGCTCTCGCGCATCTGGTGGGCAGGTGGGAGGAGCTGGGGGAGCCGGAGCTCGCGGCGGCGGCTGGTGTTCAGGCGCGAGCGGGGATGCGGCTGCGGTGTGCGAGGGCGAGAACGGATAGGGGGAGGAGGAGCAACAGCTCACAGCGGTTATAGCAGGCTTCGAAGCGGGCTCGGGGAAGGCCGGACGGCGACGTGCGGGCGGTGGGGATCCACGGCGGCCGGCGGTGAAGAAGACGACGGTGGCGAAGATGGAGGCCGTCCGGAGGTGTGTGGCTCGACGAGGAGGTATCCGACAACGTGGCAAAGGTTCTGAGCACGGGGAGAGGGCGAGGGGGAGGCGGTGGCTATGGCAACGGTGGCCGGTGGTGACGGCAGCGCTCGGCCATGTGCAAGAAAGGGAGGGAGAGGAGAGGAGAGGACTGGGGAGAGTGAGAGGGTCCGGGGGGCGCGTGGCGTCGTCCAGACGCATCGGCGGAGGGACAGGCAGGCATGGAGGGAGGAGGTGGCGCGGCGCGGCGGTGCGCGCGCGTCGGGCACGCGCCCGTCCTCCTGGCGGGAGGAAGACGATAGGGGAGGGCGGGCAGGTGGGCTGGGCTGGCCAACCGGGCCGGCCAGGCCGCACAGTGCTGGGCCAGCACGGGAGCTGGCCGCAGGTAAGTTTTTCCCATTTCCTTTTTATTTTTTTATTTTTCTGACATTTGTTTCTGATTTAGTAAAAATACTAAATCAATTTATTTTCTTATGCCAATTTTTGTAGGAGCTAGTGATATTATTCCAGAGCTCCTCAACAACTAGCATAATTTTTGGATATATATTATTTATATAACATATATATATCCAAAGCAAATAATTATGCATTAATTCCAAATGGCCAAAATAAATATTTGTGAGCTCCTAAAAATATTGGTTTGATTTTTACCTCTGACCAATATTTTCAGAGAGTAACATGAACATTTTCTTGGACCCTTTTGGAGCAATTTTTATCTGGGTCATTTCCAGAAATGAATTCTTAGGGTTTCACAAATCCCCATTTCAAATTTAAATGAAATTTAAACATGATGCACACATGACCAGCTAGTCCAAGTCATACCACAACTAGGGATGTGACACCCATGGCCTCGCACTCCCATTCGGGTGGACCAACGGCGTTCCGACAAAACCGACCTACTGCCATGACACTCTCCCGGCCACTCTGACCAACACCCCTTTTTGGTTCAATCCTCGGTGGCCCTGTGCCTACCAAAGGCACCAACGGCCACCGTCGTGGCAAAAGAAAAACGGTCCCAAATGGGGACAAGAGATCTCAATACCAACTACGGGCACATAAGGCTTATGCTATCCTACGTTATTAGGGTAGCGCCCGTGCATAACCTTCCCTCGTTGGAGGCACCGGCGAGAGGCACGATAATAGACCGCATTAGGGCCTTCCCAAAAAGGCAAATGTGGTTGCACTAGAAATGCCCGGTTCGGTGGCACCTGACCAACTTAATGACGGAAGTTAACCCCAAAAATATAATTGTGCTCACTGATACACCGATACCATCTATCAAACTATAATCCAAGTCATAGCATATCCAACAAATAATCCAAGCATCTTAACATCATACCAAGATACTCCGAGGATATTGTAACACTGCTACCTTGATGAATCCAAGAACGATACGACTACTCAAATATCAAGAACTAACTATCCAACTATGATACACATGCAAGCATCATTTCCAACATCATACTCCAAAACATAATATCATCTAGCATCATGATGGAAATAAGACTAGCCAATAATAATCCAAAGGCACATGTCATCCACATAATCATCAAAATATAAGTCCTAGAACTCCAGGCAATATCATGGCAACATCAAGATCAAACAATACTCCGAGAAATGCCATGAACAAATCATACATAGCTAATGCAATATTTTAAACAAGTTCAAATAAATAAACCATGTCAATGCATTGCAATCATGCAAATGGAGGGTGTGGCTTGCCTGGGGTGGAAGAAATCACCAGGAAGAAGTGCGAGAAGCTCGCGGAAACAATCACCGGAAAATGTTCTCTCTCGGAGGGGGCTGATTAAGCGCAAGGGCAAAATGGTCATTTTCAAAATGTCAAAACATGGTGAAAATGATTCCATCGGAATGGGCTCGACGAAACAAAGAAGTGGGCTTTGGATTCACCTGATTTGGAGCTATGGGTAAAAAGATATGAATGTTTTTCTGCCAGGGACCTATCTGTAAAGAAATCATCACAAACATGCCCTCGGCTGGAAAAACGGAAAGAGCACTTTGCGGAAATATTCCTTCTCCTCCAAAAAATGTATTCCTTGCTGTAACAGAGAGAAAATACGCCTTTAGTAAAGGAAAGTGTACTTTGACTGAAGTACAACCAGAATACGCTTTCGGAAGAAGAAAACGGAATGCGTGGGAGTTCGTCTCCACTTATGTTATGTGGCGGGGCGGGGTCATGTAGTGAGCTGACCTCAGACGGTCAAGTCTCTGTGCTTCAGTGTCATCCCTGGATTGTTAATGCTAACACACACAGTACTCGAAGGATTTATAACAGAGTAGCAATCACACACATATTACATGGAATATCTCAAAAGAGAACTCACTACAATAAATATGGCTTAAGGCCATCTAAATAAGATAACAACGGAAGACTTGGAAGATAAAGTGAGTCCATCAACTCCAACGGCATAGCTGAGTGCATGACAAAGGACCTATGGCGCCTTACTCGTCGTCTGAAAAGTCTGCAACACAATACGTTGCAGCCCGAAACGGGTCAGCACATGGAATATGTTGGCATAGTAACACAGTAGAGCAGAGAATAGATAAATGCTATCACTACATGCATATATGGCTGGTGGAGGCTCTATGATTACAATATTTTTGCAAAAAGACAATTTTTCCCTACAACAAAGGAATATATTTTATGTAACTATCATGGTAGTTGAAACAACATTGAGAATGGTACCCCCATATCAATCCCCATTAAAAGTAATTATCAACCCAACAAATTAATTTAGAGTGAAGAGATCTATAGGATAATTCAAGAACTAGATACTCAAGATGTCCATAACTGGGGACACGGCTAACCATGATTAGTTTGTACACTATGCAGAGGTTCGCACACTTTTCCCCACAAGACTCGATCTCCTCCGTTGGATTTCTCGCACTACAAGGTGTTTGAGAAACAGATGACCGAGACATAGTCTTTCAGAAGCATTAACTCTAACCCCGGGTAGACCATATGAAACTACATCCCCTACATCTGCTAGTCTACCACTGGAAGAGGTCATGCAACTTACTCCACTATGCTAGAGCCCATAATAGCTTGTGGCTGCACACGGAAGTTTCAAGCATGAATAATCTTATGATCTCTTTGAGACTGGGTGGTGGACCATAGGAGAATCACACGGTATAACCCCGGGATCTCCTAGGACAACACTGGTATAACCCCAGGTGCCCACAAGCAATCCACCCAGATGTGTATTAAAGTTGGCACCATAAGTTGAACCATTAAGTAACAATCTCATATCTGTCATTGATACTCTCAAACCCAATCCACGTCTACGAGCATACCATGGTAATATAAGCATAACGTAGAAGTAACTCCCAAGGGTTTGATAATAAACAGGTAATAGGTTCTACCTCATCATCTACTTCCTAGACCCACATATTATGAGATCCTACTCATGCAATGTGTGGGGGTTGAAACTAATGCATAAAAACTGGGTATGAAAGAGTATGATCAATGTGTTACTTGCCATGCTGACGATCTGCAAATCCTAAAGACTCGTAGTAGCACGCTTTGCACTCCGGGTGTTCTTTCGCAAACAAACAGTAGCATACATAAGAAATCAAGCAAATATGCACGGGGAAAATTTGAATAAAAGATCTAACCAGAAAGTTCAACTGAAGAACTCTGGTTTGCAAAAAGAATTGAATCAAACGGAGCAACGAAACTCAAACTACGAAAGAAACAAGATCCGGTTACTAATCTGGACTAAAGTCAAATTTTACAGTATCAGAATCTTGTTCAAGTTGGTTAAATAGAAAGAGGGCTTCGAGACAAAGATCTAGGCGCTTGTTTCACCCGATTTGGATAAACGAGTGAAAAGATATACTAGACCGAAGATTAGAGCAGAAATCGCAATCGAAAATAATCACGGAAAAACCCTGGAAAATAAAACGAGACGAACAAGCTAACGAACGAACGTTCACTGTCTGTGACTAATGGATGAACAGCGTTCGTTAAAACAAATGTACGGACAAACATCCGCTATTTAACTAAGCCGACGAAAAACCGATCAAAACCGAAAATAAAAAACCGATCTATGGTTTCGAAAAAAGCGGTTTTTCCTGAGTAAACCGGGCGGCGGCAGCGACTACCTCGGCGGCGGGGTCGGCGGCAGCGGGGCGGTGCTAGGGTTTCAGGCACAGGGGCTTGCGACGGCGGCTCGAGCTGGGTCTCGGGGTCACGGGCTTCGGCTTATAAAGCCCCTGGCCGGCAGTCTCCGGCTCGGGTACGGCCCGGTAGGTCGATGACTTTTTTTTGTAAATCCTGGCGCAGAAAATCAAATAAAAGAAATACTAAACGGAGTCCAAAAATCCTGAAATAAATTTTCACGGTCCTCTAGTAATATTGCGGACAAAGGGAACATTTATTTGGGCCTCTAATGCAATTTTGACAAACGCATACTTTTCCTAATTCAAATAAAATTGCAATAAAATCCAAAGAAACTAACTTATTTGATTTTAATATTTTTCCTCTAATATTTCCTTTGTTTTGGAGAAGTCATATTATCTCCTCTCATATATTTTAATTAGAAATATTTTTGGAGAGGAAAAATAATCAAAACCAAATGATCCTCTTTTCAAAATTTGAGAAAACTCAAATATGAAAATAACGAAATTCCCAACTCTCTATGTGGGTCCTTGAGTTGCTTAGAATTTCGAGGATTCGCGAAACAAAAATGCAGTAAAATATGATATGCATGAATGACCTATATAGAACATTCGAAATTGAAAATTTTGGATGTTACAGGTCAACGGCTGAGGGGCTGACATGCGGGGCCCACGGCCAGCTGGCGGGGGGTCACCGTCTCCTTCTTCTCCTTGCTCGCGCCCGTGTCTGGCCGAGGCAGAGCCAGCCCCGGCGGAGGGGCCACCGCAAGCGGTGCCCAACCAACCCACGGGCTCAGGAGACGGAGCTGTGTCGCCTGGGGTAGGCCTCGTTCGCCATAGGGCGCGGGGAAAGGCATGGCGATGGCGGCAGTGGAAGAAGGCTTCCGCCACCGATGAACTCGGGGCAAACGGCCACCGAAGGAGAAAGAGATGTGCTGGGGCGGCTCGGGGGTGGTGGTGGTGGAAGAGAAGGAGGGGGACGGCGTTGAGCGAATTTAGGCCGAGGCCGAGGCGGGCATGGCGGCCATGGAGGAGGAAAGTGGGGCGCTCGAGCTCCGGGGAGCGGTCAGGGAGGCTGTTAGGAGTGAGTGAGGTCGAGTGGTGAGGTCGAGAGGCCTTGGGGTGGGCTTATATAGGCGGGGGAGGAGGGGGTGGAGCTGGCGTCGCTGCGGACGCGTGTCCGGCATCGTGGACGCGTGCCCAGGCTCGCGAGCTCGGAGGTAGACGACGTAGGAGGAGCAGTGGAGGTTCTCACGGGGAGGAGAAAGCCAAAGGAGTGCAGGCGGGAAGGGACGAGGAGGAAGACGACGGTCTGCGCACTGTCCTCTCGTGGGCGTTCGGCGGCGAGCGTCGGTGAGGAAGCGGACGGAGGGGGAGAGGGGTCCGGGGGAACGTCGACGATGAGGTGAAGCCAAGGGACATGCTCACGCGCACGAAGACGACGAGAGGGGAGCGCACGAAGCAGAAACGATGCCCTAGATGCGGCCACTATGCACAGAGCGCATGCACTGTTATGCCATTAATGCGGTCACCGCATGCACTGGCATATAGCAGGGGCGATGGGCTGGAAACTGTTGTCTACTGGTAAGGTCTTCCAGGGGAGGTTTCAACTGCGGTGGTAGATCGATGAAAAATGGTCTAGTTAAAAGGTAATCATCGTCTGAAGTTTACTGCATTAAACTTGACCGAGCACTGCTGATCAACAGATATTTGATTGGGTCAAATGGAGTTGTCTGCGATGATTAACTAAGGAAGGACTATAATCCTAGAGGTTTTGGGGCATAATGGAGCACAATGTAATATAGTTGCTTTGTAACTCACATTATGGGTCCAGAAACTTGATTAGAAAGGTGCACTCACATGGAGGTGCCAATTCAGCTGAAATTTGGCAAGGCTTAGTGATTTGGCCATAATAAGATGCTATAAAAAGTTTGCACCAAATGGATTCACCAAAATGGTACTTCCTTCACAGCTATTCCCTATGTCCAGAAACTTGCAAAAATTCTAGGGGAATATTTGCTTGATGAATTGATCCCAAATTTTGTGGAGAGAACTTATTTGGGTAGGAGAATTCACTGGTAAATTTTCAGCCAAAATGAAGCAATATAAAATATACTTGCTTCACAACCTAAAAATATTGACAGAATCAAATATTTGATCCTGTCCTCACATAGATGAAGGGATGGAGCTGAAATTTGAAGTAGTGTGCTAATATGAACACATGAAGGAGTGTGCAAAATTTAAAATCGTTTGGATTACCCTAGCTAATACTTCCTTCACAAAGCCTTCTCTCTGACAGAATCTTTGAAAAATCACTGAGGAAGATTGGCTAGGAAAATAAAGTTGAATTTTTCCATGGGGCAATTATTTGGACATAAAAGAATTCCCAACAAGTTTGGGAGCAAACAAGGTTGGATAAAGGACACTTCCTTCACAAAGTGCCCCTCTAGACAGAGATGAAGAATAATTCTTGGGGAATTATTCTTGGGCTAGGATAGGAAAGTTTGGGTATATTTGAGCAACATATGACCCAAAGGAATTTTTTGAATTATATGGGAATTTTTGGATGGACAGAAATATAGGTTGCGTCACAACCTAGGGCAGATAGGGTTATTCCTTTTATAGAAAAAGGAATATTCCTAAGAAAAAGAAATTTGGGTTTGGTCAAGCAGTGAAGTGACATGATCTTGGCAAGGTTTTTAGAATGATGAGCCACTTGGGAAGGGGAATGAGGATGATTTCCCAGGTGGCAAGGCCACAGAACGACTCCAAAAAGAAAAACAGAGCAAAAACCAATAAATCAAAAAGAAAAAGAAAAGGGCCAAAAACCAGGTTGTTACATTGAAGTTCATGAAACTTATCGTGTTGTCATATGGACACCAATACAAAGTGGCATTATCTGATGTAATCTTTATCTAATTATAGACGGGAGATTATTAATAATTGGGAACCAATATCCCAAACGGATTATTTATTTGAACCGTGAGCGTTAGACCAACAATGGATATGTGCCATGCTTCTGTTAAGCAATAACGCAGCAGCATTAATCATCCTAATAGAAAATCAATATATGTGCCGCCGCGTGAACCGTATGGCGTGCGAGCAAGTGTGAGTTGACGGGATGCGTCCGCCGCGCCGGCAGACGAGAGGCGTGCGTGCAGGTGTGTGAATTAACCGAGGCGTGCTTGCTGCGTAGTGTCATCGGGAGGCGTGCGAGTAGATGTGTGAAACTTTGGTAGGCATGCCAGCAGTCCGGTGCGCAGGCTCACCGGGAGTCGAGCCATCAGTTTGACCACCCCCGTCCTCTCTCCCACAACTCCCACAACTCCATATTAATTGTGCGCCCGAGCGGCCACTGAGGGAGTCCTAGACTAAGGGGTCCTCGGGCGTCCGGCCTGTTAGCCATGGGCCGGACTGATGGGCTATGAACATACGAAGACCGAAGATGTACCCGTGTCCGGATGGGACTCTCTTTGGCGTGGAAGGCAAGCTTGGCGATCGAATATGTAGATTCCTTTCTTTGTAACCGACCTTGTGTAACCATAGATCCACCCAGTATCTATATAAACCGGAGGACTTAGTCCGGATAGGGGAGACTCATTATCAAAGCCATACACGCTAGACCTCTAGGGTTTAGACAATACGATCTCGAGGTAGATCAACTCTTGTAATACTCATATTCATCAATATTAATCAAGCAGGACATTGGCTAGTACCTCCATAGAGAGGGCCCAAACCTGGGTAAACATTGTGTCCCTTGTCTCCTGTTACCATCGACCTTAGACGCACAGTTCGGGACCCCCTACCCGAGATCCGCCGGTTTTGACACCGACATTGGTGATTTCATTGAGAGTTCCATTGTGCTGTCGCAAAAAGGTTTGATGGCCCCTTCAAT
This sequence comes from Triticum aestivum, assembly GCF_018294505.1. Lineage (NCBI taxonomy): Eukaryota > Viridiplantae > Streptophyta > Magnoliopsida > Poales > Poaceae > Triticum > Triticum aestivum. The sequence continues at coordinate 371,896,404 of NC_057806.1, read as the reverse complement.
CATCAATAATGACGCTGTCCAAGGAGAAACTTTCCTCCCCGGACAGATCTTCGTATTCGGCGGCTTCGCATTGCGGGCCAATTCGCTTGGCCATATGGAGCAGATCGAAAGCTACGCCCCTGGCCATCAGGTCAGTTTCGGGAGATCAAACTACGTTGTGGACATCCTTGGAGACTTGATGTGATAGCCTGGCTTATTAGGGATGATAGACTACTCATATCAATAAGGAATTCCTTCTTTTCTGGGAGCCCATTCGGACAGAACTCCAAAGTTAAGCGTGCTCAACTTGGAGTAGTGTTAGGATGGGTGACCGACCGGGAAGTTGCTCCCGGGTGCGCACGAGTGAGGACAAAGTGCGCAGAAAAGACTAGTATTGATCTGTGGGGCCAGTCTAGATCCCGCCAGGAGTAACGACCACCGGCGGGTGTGTCCGGGGCATTACAAGTTGGTATCAGAGCCGACCCTCGCGGTTACACAGATGGTTGCAGACAGGTGCGTGGTCTGTTGTTCATGACGTTTGTGACCCGTCGTGGTACCCGGCATTGCACATGTACCGGACTGGAAGCACAGACGTTTGTGCAAAGAGGGAACGTTCCTGTGGCCCAACGAGGACGTCGGTTCCTTTAAGTGGGGGTGTATGTGATAGCCTGGCTTATTAGGGATGATAGACTACTCACATCAATAAGGAATTCCTTCTTTTCCGTGAGCCCATTCGGACAGAACTCCAAAGTTAAGCATGCTCAGCTTGGAGTAGTGTCAGGATGGGTGACCGACCGGGAAGTTGTTCCCGGGTGCGCACGAGTGAGGACAAAGTGCGCAGAAAAGACTAGTATTGATCTGTGGGGCCAGTCTAGATCCCGCCAGGAGTAACGACCACCGGCGGGTGTGTCCGGGGCGTTACAGTTGATCTTCGCTGGATTCAAGACCATGGTAGCCGCTCCCGGTCACCCTGATGATCATGACCTAAATCTATCATCTGGCCGCATCCAGGAGATTGCTCCTGTATCCGCTCCGAACTTAGATCCAGAGTAAGCTTCGCCATCCAAGGACGGGAGGATCAACCCCACCATGGAGGCCACAGATTCCACGGGTTGGAGCCACACATAGACTTAACCTCTCGCGACGTCTTTGTCGGCGGAACTCCGGACTCGTCTCCGGCCATAAGTTCCGAACCACGTGTGCCCGTGGATGTCGAGCTTGATCGCTTACCGATCTTCGAATTCAGCGCCGCAGACATCTTCCATAACTCGCCTTTGCGCGATGTACTAAACTCATTAAAGAACCTGTCCTTGGCGGAGGACTCACAACCGAACTATATCCGGTTTGAACTAGGGGCCGACGGTGGAGAATTTTGCTTCCCACCTGCCACCCACTTCATAGCCACGGTCGAGGATTTGACCGACGAACTTGATTACGACTCCGAGGACATCGACGGTATGGACGATGATGCCGGAGAAGAAGAGGCCCAGAACCCGCCGTTCACCGGACGTTCGACGGCCACTTCCTCGTATGATGTATACATGCTGGATGCACCAAAGGAGAACAGCGGCAATGACAAGGAAGATCCAGCCGAGGATAAACCTTCTGAAATACAATCCAAGCACCCGCGTTAATGGAGCCGCTCTAAGTCACGCCGCAGTAAGGACAGCAACACCGGCACAGGAGAAGATAACACTCCGGAGGGTGCCGAAGACAATGAAGACCCCGTTGATACAGATGAACAAGAAGATGGGCAGGCTAGCCCTGGTAAACAGGCCACGCACGAAGATTCAGAGGACGATAATTACCTTCCGCTCTCCAAGGATGAGGTGAGCCTCGGCACTCAGGATTTCATCATTCCTGGGGAACCTCTTGAGCAGGAGCGCTTTAAGCGCCAGCTAATTGCCACTGCAAGGAGCCTGAAAAACAAGCAGCAGCAGCTTCAAGCCAACCAAGATCTGCTCAATGATAAATGGACTGATGTCCTAGCTGCCGAAGAATACGGCCTCAAGCGCCCAACCAAAATCTACCCAAAGCGCAAATTGCTACCTCAGTTCGACGAGGAGGCACCGGAATACATACCTCCATTGTACAAAGCAGCTGACCGACCACCACATGGTCGGGACAAAATGGCAACTCACGCCGAACACCAGTCAGACCCGCCTCATCGCACAGGTAGAGGTAAATTAGCACACGGTCATACATATGACGTCCGGCAAAGCCTGAACAATAAAGCAGGACATACTAGATCAATCTACGGATCACGAGGACGTGCCTCGACACGCGATGATGGCCACCTATTCGGACGTGACAAATTTAGTCATGCGCGGGATGAAAACCGCAGACGGACTCCATCAGAGCTATGTCGCGATACGACCCGATATAGAGGCGCCGCACGCCCTCATTGCTTCACCGATGAGGTCCTGGATCATGAATTCCCAGAAGGATCCAAACCCGTTAATATAGAATCATACGATGGAACCACGGACCCCACGGTGTTGGTCAAACATTTTATTCTCCACATTCATATGGCCAGCAGCGATGACCTCCACGCCATCAAATACCTCCCTTTAAAACTCAAGGGGCCAGCTCGGCACTGGCTCAATAGTCTGCCTGCAAATTCTATTGGCAGTTGGGAGGACTTGGAAGAGTCCTTCCTCGATAACTTCCAAGGTACATATGACCTCCGGACGCTGATGACTTAAGCCATATAGTTCAAGTGCCCGGAGAGTCCGCCAGGAAATTCTAGACTAGGTTCTTAACTAAAAAGAACCAAATCGTTGATTGTCCGGATGCCGAAGCCCTAGCAGCCTTCAAACACAGCATCCACGACGAATGGCTCACTCGCCACCTCGGCCAAGAAAAGCCAAAATCCATGGCAGCCCTCACGGCACTCATGACCCTCTTTTGTGCGGGCGAGGACAGTTGGTTGGACCGTAGCAAAAGCGTTGCAAGCGAGTCCGGCACACCTGAACCTAAAACTAGCAAAGACAAGTCTCGATGCAGCAGATACAAACGTTGAAACAACAGTGATAACACCAAGGACACGATAGTCAATGCCGGATTCAGGGGCTCTATGTCCGGTCAGCGGAAGAAGCCGTTCCAAAAGAACAATTCAGGCCCATCCGGCTTGGACCGCATACTTGATCGTCTGTTCCAGATTCATGGCACCCCAGACAAACCACCCAATCATACAAATAGAGATTGCTGGGTTTTTAAACAGGCTAGCAAATTAAACGCCGAGAACAGGGAAAAGGGATCACAAAGCGAGGACGATGACAAAGAGCCCCAGCAACCAAACACAGGGGGACATAAGAAGTTTCCCCCTCAGGTCAAAATGGTGAACATGATATACACTACCCACATCCCCAAGAGGGAGCGCAAGCGTGCTCTCAGGGACGTCTACGTGATAGAGCCAGTCGCCCCAAAATTTAATCCATGGTCGTCATGCCCGATCACCTTTTATCGCCGAGATCATCCGACCAGTATCCGTCACAGTGGCTCAGCCGCACTTGTCCTAGACCCAATAATTGATGGGTTCCACTTGACTCGCGTCCTTATGGATGGAGGTAACAGCCTCAATCTACTCTATCAGGATACAGTGCGAAAAATGGGCATTAACCCATCTCGAATCAAGCCCACTAGGACTACCTTCAAAGGAGTGATACGAGGTGTAGAGGCCCGCTGTACGGGCTCAATCACACTAGAGGTTGTCTTCGGATCTCCGGACAACTTCCGAAGCTAGGAGTTAATCTTCGATATCGTCCCATTCCGCAGCGGCTATCACACACTGCTAGGACGGACCGCGTTCGCTCGATTCAACGCATTACCACACTATGCTTATCTCAAGCTCAAGATGCCCTGTCCACGCGGTGTCATAATAGTCAATGGAAATATGGAACGCTCCCTCCGTACAGAAGAGCACACAGCTGCCTTAGCAGCCAAAGTACAGAGCGGCCTTCTCAAGCAGAACCTTAATTCGGCTGCCGAGCCCACAGACACCGTTAAGAGGGTCTGAACTACTCTGCTGCAGGAGAGCTCGGCTCATCAGGAGCTCGACTAGCAATCCGGCCTCCGTCGCGGTTCCGATCAAGTGGTGGCATTCGTGCCGCGCGTACATAACTACGCACTCAAAATCCCATGCGCATCGACAGAGGCATCGCTAGCTTGTGGTCCGTAGTACAGCTCAATCGACAACGGATAAACACATACTTTCACTTTTTACTTGTTTACTTTTCAGGTCTCAATCCCACAGGCACCATCTGGTGGTCCAGTCATTGGTCCTTTTGGAGGATAAACATACCAAGATGGCGAGAAACGCAGACATATGGGGAACTTTTTAGGTGACTCCGTTAACGATAACTCTACCCGTTTTTAGGACCCACATGCAGCTCTCTCTTGGTTTCAGCATGTAAAATAGCCTGCTACTTATCACACTACCTGTATCAATGCACCTTGATGTACTAATTAAATTACAGTGAGAACAGTTTGCAGCTGGAGCTGTAGGACTCCAGCTTTTTACCTTCGTATCTTTTCTGTTTTCTTTCTTTTTCCTTTCTTTTAGTTCCCCTGTGGATAATCCTACCAGGTAGCACCCGTACACTTTGGTACGTTTTCATGTTCACCAGGGGCTGCATAGCACCCCACACTATGGCAACAAAAGTCCGAACACTTTTTACAAGTATAGTTCGGCACCCTGAATTTAGCATTATATGCATTGGCTCCAAATCATGTCTTTGGTCAATAGTTGGGTTTCCTGACTCCTGTGCTTGCTACCTTACATTCCGCTATATCGTCTAAGGTAGTAAAGGGAGAACTACTACGATTGTGCCTTGGTTTATCCAAAGGAGCACCTCAGTAGAGAAAGCCGAAAACTGACTGTCATGATGCGGCGAGAGCCGGTCAGCTGTTCGGAGGTTGCAAATCGTTGGATATTTCTTCCACATTACGCGAAGGATTGGTACTTCCCGATCAGACGCCTATAGCACTCTAGTTCAGATACTGGGGGCTGCGCCATGTTTTTAGTGTCGCACTCCTATGGCTAAGTGAGGGTGTTACAGCCGCATACTCTGGTTGCCTGGTTCGTTGCGCTAAACAACTCCTTCAAGGACCATCTAATTGGATCAAGATTGTTTAGATTCCATCCTGAACACCCCCGTATTGCCTATGTGGGGGCAAAAGCCGATGACTGGTTAACCCTCAGATTTCATACAACACGGCCGCACAGGAAGTAAAAAATTAAAAACATAACAAGCATTATATTGCGTAAACAACTTGTTTTATACAAGGCAGAGGGAGCTCGAGTACATTCATTCAAAGATAATGTCTTTCGCACAGTGATCCGCAACAATGCGAGACCCCTCCAGGACACCATCAAAATACAACTCGGGCCGGTGGTGCTCCTTGCCCTCAAGTGGCCCATCGGTCATTACCTTCTTGGCATCCATCTTCGCCCAGTGTGTTTTGACGCGGGCAAAGTCCATCCGTGCACCTTCGATACAGACCGACCGCTTTATAACCTCAAGCCGGAGGCAGGCATCAACAAGCCGCTTCACAAGTCCGAAATAGCTGCTAGGTATCGGCGCAGCAGGCCATAGTCGGACTATCAGCTCCTTCACGGCTAGCTCGGCCACCTTGTGAAGCTCGACCAGTTGTTTCAGTTGGTCGCTGAAGGACACTGGATGTTTGGGTCAAAGATATTGGGACCAGAACAGCTTCTCCGTCGAACTCCCTTCCTCGGCTCGATAGAACTTGGCAGTGTCTGATACGCTGTGTGGCAAATCCGTAAACGCCCAGGGAGAGCTCCAAATTCGGGTAAGTAAAAGGAATGCTTCCTTCACAAACTTGCTTTGCATAATGAAAGCCTTACCCGCCGCGATCTTCCGGGCCGCCTGGATTTCCTGAAGGGTGCTCTGGGCTTTGGCTCGAGCCTCTTGCACGCTCGGGAGGGCCTTCGCAAGTTCGGACGCTTGCGTCTTAGAATCACGCTCCAAGGACTCTCACTTCTTGACGGTGTCCTGGAGCTCTTGCTGAACCTCGCCGACCCTGGCCTCGTGCTTCTTGCGCGTGGTGCACTACTTGGCCGATCTGTCCTCGGCGTTCTTTAATGCCTTCTTGAGGGCCACCTCCTTGATCGTGGCCCCTAATAAAGTTCACGACACTTTAGTCAGCATGAACCATTCGTCCTTCCTAAACATACACGCAGGTTACTGCATACCTTTGATGTCATCTAGCTGCTTCTTCACGAGGACGAGCTCTTTCTCGGCCCGCTCCAGGTTCTGCTTCAGTCCGGAGACTTCCGCAATGTGAGCGGTAGCAGCCAGTAGCGACGCCTTCTTATTCACAAAGACATATTATGTTAGACTCCTGCGGCAACTATTTTGATCCCCTGTTCGGCTTTTCCTTTCCAAACACCGAACAGAGCATCAGGGGCTACTGTCCATATTGTGATATTTTTTCTACAATTATTACCTCAAAGCATGTTAAAAGGCTAGTGCAGGCCTCGGTCAGTCCGCTTTTGGTGGACTGAACCTTTTCGATCACCGTACCATAAGGACACGATGCTCATCCACAATGGAGGCGCCTCACAGCACCTCCAGTAGATTATCCGGTGCCTCTAGTTGGACAGAGGTCACAGGTGGAACTGGCACACCTCCTCCTTTCGGGGAAGGCCATTCGCTAGATTCCGGAGCCGTATAGGTCTCTGGCTGAGGGCCGATGGGAACTTGGTCTCCATTGCTAGTCTCCATGGGGGCTTTCTCCCCCATGTGTCCGGCAGCCGAGGAGTCATCCTGGGGCGCCGCCTTAACAATTTCTGGAACCTCCCCCTTGTCTGGGAAGGTCCTCTAGGATGCCGCCTCATCATCACCCTTGGGTGAGGCAGAGTAAGCGGGCGGTGGAGACATGCTAGCCATCTCCTTTGAGTCTAGCGAACCGTCTGTCGAGGATCACGGGGAACTGTCGTGGGGCGGACAGTAATGGCACAGTTTAAGCATATTAATATTATAAACAGGAAAGGCCAGGTATTGGGAGGTGCATAGGGTTTTTGGTACTTACGAGGCAGCCCGAGGCTTGGTCCGGGGCATTCACTCCGTACTTCTTTCGACATCCCATGCGGAGTTATCCGCAAGGGAGCCCTTCCCCCTCTTGGGCGCCTTCGCCTCCAAATTCATGGAGGCCTCTCTTTTCTTCTTTCCCCCCTCCGGGGGGAAGCCGTCTTCTTCTTCCTCCTCATCGTCGTCTTCGGCGACCGAAGAGTCAGTCTCGTCTTCGGATGACATGTATGAAGCGCCCTTTCGGCGAAGGCCACTCCTGCTCCCTTTGGCCGTCTTCTTGGCTTTCTTCTCCGGCAGATCATAAGGCGCCGGAAATAGCATCTTTGTTAGGAGTGGGGTTTCCTCATCTTCGGGAAGTGGAGCTGGACAATTAATCCGCCCCGCTTTGTCGATCCAGGCCTGAAAATTGATAGGAAGGCTTAGACTCCTCCCCAAAATATGCCAGTAAAGGTTGTACCTTGAATACATGAAAGAACTTACCAGATTGGCCTGGCGCTTTAAGCTGAGCCCACGATCTTCGGTCATGGGCGGTGGCGTCTTGCCGGCCTTAAAGAGCACTTTCGAGATATCTTCGTGCGTTCTGCGGAAGAACTCTAGTAGCGTCTGGTGCTTGGCCGGATCGAACTCCCACAAATAGCAAGTCCGGCGTTGGCACGGAAGGATCCGGCGAATGAGCATAACCTGGATCACGTTGACAAGTTTGATCCACTTGGTTATCATGTTCTGAACGCACGTCTGGAGCCCAGTCAGCTCGCTCGAAGAGCCCCAGGCGAGGCCCTTCTCTTGCCAGGAGGTGAGCCGCAGCGGAGCTCTAGATCGAAATTCGAGGGCCGCCGCCCAGTTGCTGTCGCGCCGCTCGGTGATGTAGAACCACCCCGACAGCCATCCCTTCACTGTCTCCACAAAGGAGCCTTCGGGCCATGTAATGTTGGGCATCTTGCCCACCATGGCACCTCCGCACTCTGCATGTTGGCCTCTCACCACCTTCAGCTTTACATTAAAAGTCTTTAGCCATAGGCCGATGTGAGGCGGGATACGGAGGAAGGCCTCGCAAACGACTATAAATGCCGAGATGTTGAGGACAAAGTTGGGGGCTAGATAATGGAACTCTAGCCCGTAAGGAAACATTAATCCGCGGACAAACGGGTGGAGAGGGAATCCCAGCCCGCGGACGAAGTGTGCAAGGAATACAACCCTCTCGTTGGGCTCTGGGGTAGGGACGATCTGTCCTTCGGCCGGGAGACAGTGAGCGATCTCCTTGGCCAGGTATCCAGCCCCTCGAAGCTCCTTGATGTCTTTCTTCTTGACAGAAGAAGCCATCCACTTGCCACCAGCTCCAGATCCGGACATGATTGAGTGCTTTCTCGAGTGGGGAACTGATGAGAATTTGGGCGCTGAAGCTCAAGAGTGGAAAGGCAAGAAGAAGGCGTAGGGAAGAAGGGGGAATCTTATGTCCTTATAAGGGTAGTGAATATAAAACGCCACCCCATTTCCTCAAAATTCGCCTGCTCCCAAGGGCTGTGTAAAACGGCACGGTTGGGTTACCCACGCCCGTATTGATGAGAATCCTGTAATAAGGGGACACAATCTCTGCTTTGACAAGACATGCCAATGACAACCGCGTCTCGAAACGTGGAGCGGCAGGCAAAAAACAGTTCAAAATTATGACCGGATGGACGTGATGTCATGTTGTAAAAGTTCTCAGCAGATTAGACTCATGTGTTATTATATTCTCTCTACGGATGTGTGTGGTGTGTGTTACAGGTCCGGACACGATCAATTCATCCGAAGACTATTTTGGAGTTCAGAAGGAGGAACCCGCCTTGCAATGCCGAAGACAGCACTGTGTGTCGAACACCTCATCATTAAAGCCAGGTTCAAGGGCTACTGAGGGAGTCCTGGACTAAGGGGTCCTTGGGCGTCCGGCCTGTTAGCCATGGGCCGGACTGATGGGCTATGATGATACGAAGACCGAAGACTATACCCGTGTCCAGATGGGACTCTCCTTGGCGTGGAAGGTAAGCTTGGCGACCTAATATGTAGATTCCTTTCTTTGTAACCGACCTTGTGTAACCCTAGATCCTCCCGGTGTCTATATAAACCGGAGGACTTAGTCCGCATAGGGGAGACTCATTATCAAAGCCATACACGCTAGACCTCTAGGGTTTAGCCATTACGATCTCGAGGTAGATCAACTCTTGTAATACTCATATTCATCAATATAAATCAAGCAAGACGTAGGCTATTACCTCCATAGAGAGGGACCGAACCTGGGTAAACAGCATGTCCCTTGTCTCCTTTACCATCGACCTTAGACGCACAGTTCGAGACCCTTGCCCGAGATCCGCCGGTTTTGACACCGACAGCCGCACCCCCCATCCTCTCTACGCACACACAATCCTCTCTCTCCGCTTGCATCCTGGATGCCGCTCTCAGTCCTCAAAGCCGTTGGTGTATGAGGATGCCGCCGAAGCGCCTCATCGGAGGGAGTGGTGAAATTTGAGAAGAGAAGAGTCAAAACTCTATGTCAGGATGCCTTACCAGAGCGATGAAGGGACTGGGGAGTAAAAATAAGTCCTAACTCTCTAATATATATAATCCTAAAAGACTCAAAACATTTTTTCTAGACTCAACAACGCCAGCTATTCGATCAAGTAGGGGGGGCTCCTAAGGTCGGGGAAGGCTCTGATTACCAACTTGTAACGCCCTCGATGCGGCTATATCTCCTATGTGTCGAAGCATGACTTAGAGGCATAACCGCATTGAAAGCAATGTCGCAAGTAAGGTAATCTTCACAACAACCCATGTAAATAGATAAAAGGGGTAAAGGTACATAGTTGGCTTACACTCGCCATGTCACACAAATACATGAATAACATTACAATCATCCAATACACTCATGGTCCGACTACAGTACCAAAATAAAAGATCAACCCCAACATGTGACACGGTCCCCGATCGCCCCAACTGGGCACCACTACTGATCATCTGGGAAAGACACATAGTAATGCGAGAGTCTTCATCGAACTCCCACTTGATCTCAAGCGCATCGTCTGGAACAGTATCATCGGTCCCTACATCTGGTTTGGAAGTAAACTGTGAGTCACGAGGACTCAGCAATCTCACACCCTCGCGATCAAGACTATTTAAGCTTATAGGTAAGGCAAAGTAATATGTGGAGCTGCAGCAAGCGACTAGCATATATGGTGGCTAACCTGTTCGCAAAAGAGAGCGAGAAGAGAAGGCAAAGCACGAACGAAGAACTATGATCAAGAAGTGATCCTAGAACAACCTACGTCAAGAATTACTCCAACACCATGTTCACTTCTAGGACTCCGCCGAGAAGAGACCATCACGATTACACACGCGGTTGATTCATTTTAATTAGGTTAAGTTTCAAGTTATCTACAACCGGACATTAACAAATTCCCATCTGCCCATAACCGCGGGCACGGCTTTTGAAAGTTCAAATCCCTGCAGCGGTGTCCCAACTTAGCCCATCACAAGCTCTCACGAGGATATTCCTTCTCCCGAGACATTCCGATCAGAGTCGGAAGCCCGGTTCTACAAGACATCCTCGACAATGGTAAAACAAGTCCAGCAACACCGCCCGAATGTGCCGACAGATCCCGATAGGAGCCGCACATATCTCGTTCTCAGGGCACACTCAGATTGTCCAAACTTGCGGTAGGCCAGCCCAGAGTTGCCCCTGGTGGCCACCGGCGGCTGACGAGGTGGACCATCACTCAGAGGAGCACTGGACCGGGGGGGGTTTAAATAAAGATGACCCTTGGGCTTAGGAAACCCAAGGGAAAAAGAGGCTAGGTGGAAAATGGTAAAACCAAGGTTGGGCATTGCTGGAGGAGTTTTATTCAAGGCGAACTTTCAAGGGGTTCCCATTATCACCCAACCGCGTAAGGAACGCAAAATCCGGGAACATAACACCGATATGACGGAAACTAGGGCGGCAAGGGTGGAACAAAACACTAGGCAAAAGGCCGAGCCTTCCACCCTTTACCAAGTATATAGATGCATTAAGATAACAAGATAATATGGTGATATCCCAACAATAAAAAATGTTCCAACAAGGAACGATCTCCAATCTTCACCTGCAACTAGCAACGCTATAAGAGGGGCTGAGCAAAGCAGTAACATAGCCAATCAACGGTTTGCTAGGACATGGTGGGTTAGAGGTCTGACATGGCAATTTGGGAGGCATGAAAAGCAAGTGGTAGGCATCGTAGCATAGGCATAGCAAAAGAGCGAGCATCTAGCAAGCAAAGATAGAAAGTGATTTTGAGGGTATGATCATCTTGCCTGCAAAGTTGTCAGAGTTGACTTGATACTCGTAAGCAAACTCAACGGGAGCCTCGTTAGCGAACTCGTCTCCCGGCTCTACCCAAACAATACAAACAAGCAAAAGGAAAACAATCAACCATGTGCAATGCTCAAACAAACATGATGCAAACATGGTATGCTATGCGGGATGCGATATGTGATGCATATTCAAGATTTGACAAGGAATGATTGAACCTGTCCTCAACTTGGAAATCCAAGAGTGCCACTGGAAAGGTGAGGTGATTTCAGTTGAAATCGATATAAAGATCATCGGAATCGGATGCACGGTTTGGAAATGGAAGCAAAACAAATATGGCACCAGTCTGCGATAATCAGCAAGTAGCCATCTAAAAGCATCAAGATAATTATGCTACAACACTCAAACCTGACAACAAAATACATGGCAGGGATCCACTCATGATGCTTGACAAAAGATGAACACTGAGCTACGGCCAATTCATCCATTAACAGGTTCAAACAAGCATGGCAAAAGTGCAAATGATAACAGGTTTTAGGCTGTGAAATTAACACAAGTCTGGAATTTAACATCAGGAAGCACACTTTGGAGCATAAAAACTACATGCTACAGGAACTTAACATGGCAAAGCAAGGAATGGCATGAAGCTACTCAAAGCACTTAACAAAAGTCCCTTAGTGACCTTGAGCCAACAGGAATCAGAAAATACAATTGCAAGCATGTGAACATGGCAAAAACATAATCAGATTACAGAATTAGTGAAAAACTGGAACATGCAAATCAGTTAGCGAGTAGGCATGTTTACGAGCTCGATGCACTCACTACAGAGCATGGCATGACAAACTAAGCATACACCCATCAAGAATACATGGCATAGAATTTAGACATGGCAAGAACAACAACATAGAATGCACGGATCAATAGCAACATCCTCGGCAAAATCGCTAACAAGTCAACAATCTGCCAGGATTCACGAAATAGCAAAAGTAGAGCTTGATTGACTCAAGCTAGGTTGCTCCATAAATGCAAACAAAGACATGGATGGATAGAGCACCACAATGGTAACAAATCATCCTTACTGGTCATCCTCAAAAGAGGCATGGATCACTAGGAATCAACATGAACATATGGAATAATGACAAAATCAGGACAAGGACTTAGAGAAATTCTAAGTCCCTGAAATCAGCATTACCGATTGCCCTACTTTGCAAGCTTGTTCTAGTCACCACACATATCACAAAAATACATGGTAAGCACCTCTATAAAGATGGCATGGTATATGACAAAACTCATGTAGAGCTCAGGATCATATCATGCACACATTAAACATGGCAAAAATGACAAATATCTATTTGATGAAACAGATCTGGCAATTTTATCACATAGCCCTCTTCCAACAGCATTTCGGGCATCAAAATGAGCTCAAATGAAAATGATGCAATGAGATGAAATGATTTGCTCTATGAGACGAATATTTTGATATGCTACACGCGCAAATTGGAGCTATGGATGCGGAGATACGACATGCCAAAGTTTGCAAAAAGATTAGGGTTCGGGGAAGAAGTCAACCGCTAGGGTTTTAGATCTAAGATCCAGATCCGAGCGCACTGTAGCTGCATGGATGCTGAGGTTCACCGGGGAAGTAGAACGCGGTGGCCGGAGTTGCCAAGGTCGCCGGAGGAAGATGGCGTCGCCGGCGACGAGGTTGTGCCGGGCGGTGGAGTTGGCCGGCGTGGAGCACGGCGGACGGCGCGGGAGGAGGCGGCGGCGCGCGCGCGGAGCACGGCGTCAGCAGGGTGGCGCGGTTGGCGGGGAGGATCGCCGCAGGGAGCTCGCCGGCGATGAGGTCGAGCGGCGGCGCGGCGGTGTACTCGGGCGGCGCGGAGAGGAAGGAGGGCGGCGGCAGGCGCGGGCTCTCGGGGGCCCTCACTGGGCCGGGCGGGCCGGTGCGGTGGGAGCCCCGGCAGGACACGTGGCGCTTCAGGAGTGGACGGCGGGGTGAGCGGACATGTCCGGCCGACCGGATCTCGTCCGGCGGCGCGAGTAGAAGATTTTTTTAGGGTTTCGTGGGAAAAGATCCGGGATTGGGAATGGGGGTCTATTTATAGACGTAGAGGGAGCTAGGAAGCTCCAAATGGAGTGCGGTTTTCAGCCACGCGATCATGATCGAACGCTCTAGATGATGGAGAGGGTTTAGGTGGGTTTTGGGCCAGTTTGGAGAGGTGTTGGGCTGCAACACACACGAGGCCTTCTCGGTCCCTCGGTTAACCGTTGGAGTATCAAACGAAGTCCAAATGGCACTAAACATGACAGGCGGTCTACCGGTAGTAAGCCAAGGCCGCTTGGCAAGTCTCCGTCCAATCCGGAAATGTTTAACCCCCACACACGAAAAGAGGTAGAAAGGACCACCGGAGGAGATAGGAGCGCCGGAATGCAAAACGGACAACGGGGAAAATGCTCGGATGCATGAGACGAACACGTATGCAAATGCAATGCACAAGATGACATGATATGAGATGCATGACAAAGGAAACAACACACGGAGACAAAAAACCCGAACCCGAGGAAAATAAAATAACTTAGCGCCAGAAACGGCAAGAGTTGGGATACATCTAAGGTAAATTACATCCGGGGTGTTACAGACGGACAGCTGGTTAGTCATATATACCCATTTATGTGTCAAATAGATCATAGGGTTTCTCTGGTTACTCCTGCCTCCCCCATTTCGGAATAGAAATCCTATGGTTATGTTCTCCCAATCCATGAAATCTGAGTAAGTTTCGCTAGATCCGTGCAGTGTATTGATTGTTTGAATGGTTCAGGTGATAAGTGATTAGTTGTTTCCTATGTGCAAATGATTTCTGCTAGTAATCTGACTAGGGTTAGTGTTCGTGCTAATAATGCCTAGCCAGGGCTTGAAAATTGATTTTCAATGACCTACATATGTTTGTGCCATTATTTTCTTCAAGATTGGTCTGTAGATAGACAACTGCGCTTAAAAATCAAACCATAATCTCTGGATATGTATAAGTAAATAGCCATAAATTCCTAATCCTACTTCACGGCATGTAATCATTGACCCTGACGATGTGGACAACGAGGATGAAGATGTCCAGAGGAGCTACAACAGGCAAATCCCGAGGGAGCTTTATGCTGGAATGCATAACAGGCGTATTAGGACCTGGAACGACGGCTATGAATGCCCACTTTGCAACTAGAAGCTTCATAACGTGTATCTAAGTGTTCTGGCGCATGCAAGAGGACGGGCCGTTGGCTCCTTCAAGCAGAAGTATTCTCGCAGGGTGGCGCGCGGCGCATATGCCGAGTACCTGGAGAAGCTTCTGGATAGTGCTGACCTGTGAGATGAGATGTGGGATGGATGGAACTATATATGTACACTTGAGGAATCTTAATACTGTTGAACTATGTACTACTTATGGTTGAACTATGCTTATCTACATGTACGCTTATTATATATGTCTGAGTATGTTAAATATTTCACAAAATTTTGGTAAAAATTACAACGGGGGACCAATAAACCAGGATGGAGGTAGTACATCAATCACACACGGTTCCCAAAATTGTGACCGTGTGCAATGACTTTCATTTTGCCTGCTACATCAATCACACATGGTTCGCTCTAGCAAACCATCTCCCCCAAAATTCTTTGTGGGACATGTCGGATCACGGGTTCCGACAAACCCTTGAGGTTCAAACTCTGGGGTGCGCACGAAGTTCTTTCCCTCCTACCGATCTACACCCTAGCTCGCTAAGGTCTCGCGAACGAACTCAACGCACTCACAACACAAAGACACAAGGTTTATACTGGTTCGGGCCACCAATGTGGTGTAATACCCTACTCAAGTGCGGTGGTGGTGGATTGGCTCTTTGGCTGATGATGAACAGTAAAAGGGGAAGAATAGCCTCCTGAGGTTGAGGTGTTCTTGTGCTTGGTGTGGCTAAGGGTTGGCCTTTGATCCGATCCAGTCTCCCCCCTTTTCATCAGATCGGCCCTCTCCCCTTTGGTGGTGGCTAGTCCTACTTATATGGGCCCTGGTCCTCTCCCCAAATATTGAGCGGGAAGGGAGCCAACAATGGCATCCAATTTGAAAGGGGACAGCTAGTACAAGCTATCCTGACAAAAGGTGGTCTTCGCCTGTCAAAGGTTCTGGTGGTGACGCCGTCCTGGGCTCCATGGTGACCTCCGTCCTATCGTCCTTCTGGTCTTGGTCTTGTTGCACCGATATGGAAACCTTTGCATGATGCCTGGGTACTTCGCGCCTGCGCTTGCCTCCTTAGCACCAAAGAGGAAACAAGGACGCTGCGCGCGCTGGCGCCCGCCAGGCACCCGCCTGGTGTCGATCGTCATGGCTCACGCCACGAGAGCCTCGCGAGGTTCGTCCCACCTTGATATCTTTGCTCCTCGCGAGGCATCCTGGTGAGGCCGCTCCTGAGGAGGTCTTGTGTCGTCTGCCTCGCGAGGTTTGGCCCCTCGCGAGGGTCTTGAATGCCTTGTTGACGATGATGGGCCGTACAGACCTGCCAGCACAGCCACGCCATGGGCCGCAGGCAGGCTAGTCTAGGGACCCCCGTTCCCGGAACACCGACAGTAGCCCCTGGGCCCAAGGCGCGCTCGGGCTTGGCCTCGAGGCGAAGCCAAAGGATCAAGCGCGAAGTGCCGTGGTCCCAAAAGCATGCGGCCTCGGTTGACGCGTGGCTGTTGATTGGTCATGGGCGTCTCCGCTTCCCCATGCCACCTCGGCAACTGCCCGACTTGACAAGTCCCCGCCGGTCGTGCCTTGTCTGGCTATGGTGGCTCCTCCCTTGGCGATAGTTCCAGAAGCGGCGGCCTTGATCAGCCACCACGCCGTCGGGCCCACTTCGAAGGTGGTAGTGGGTCGTCTCGTCGCAGCGCACCGGTGAAGCGCGAGGAGGGGTCCGACTAGACCCGGGACGTCGCCAAGGCCCTGCCCCCGTCGGCTGCTGCAGGGGTGAGCGCCGCTTTTGTTATGTTCCCCTTTCCCTTCTTAGCCTGGTGCATTCGGGGCGCCCTCCTCCTCACCAGGTGTTTACTTCCTCGTGTCCATCTTGACCTTGTGGTCTGCGATTGCTCAGGAAGTGCGAAAAAATACATTAGGGAGTTTTGCCAGGATATTTGCTGTTCACCCAGCCTTGACCCGGTGCCTTGTATCGCGGTACCCATGGGGCACGGATTAGGAGAGATGCGCCAGCTTTCGGGCTCGAATGAGGGTGGCTCGCGAGGAGGCAGAGAGAAGAAAAACGCTCACGAGGGCGCCTGCCTAGCCCCCCTCGCGAGGTATGCGAGACAGAGAGAACACGAGCGAACCAGAGCTGGAAAATGTGGTAAGAGGCGAGGGAATCGAATCAGCAAGGAACACCAAAGGCAAACTTCGATTAAGGAAAAGCGAGCCAACTACGGAAAGCAAATGAAAAGCTGCGTCCCGCACCTAATCTAGTCTTCAAGTCTTCTCACCAGCGCGAAGCTAAGTGCTGCCACTAGGTGTGGGAGGGAGCCCCAGGGCTTGAGGCCGGCGCTCCTGAGACTCCGGGGCGTGTACAACCCCACTCATTATTACGTGAGAGTGTCACGGGCGGCGATTCTTCACAGGCACCGGGCCTACTTCACAGGCTCTGGGCCTTTCTTCATAGGCTCTAGGCCTTGCTTCATGGGTAGAACCTCTGGAGGTGCTGGATATTCCAGGCGTTTTGGATAGGTATCCCATCCTGCATCTCCAGGCGCGCGGCGCCAGGCCTGGAGACAAGGATGACCCTGAACGGGCCCTCCCACACGGGTGAAAGCTTATGCAGCCCTTCCCTGGAGAGGACCCGCCTCAGGACGAGGTCGCCCACCTCGAGCGTCCTGGAGCGGATGTTGCGGCAGTGGTATCGGCATACCGCCTGCTGGTACCTTGCCGCCCTTAGTGCAGCTTTGCGACGACATTCCTCCCCCAGCACGGGGTCCATCCCCCGCGTGGCGTCCTGCTGCGTTTCATCGAACGCTAGGACCCATGCGGAGCAATGCCTGACCTCGTGAGGAAGGACTACTTCAGCTCAGTAGACAAGGAAGAATGGGGTCTCGCCCTTTGGTTTGGTGGCGGTGGTGCGGATAGACCATAGCACGGACTGGAGCTCATCGTGCCAGCCCCTGCCATAGGCCTCGAGCTTCTTCTTGAAGGTCCTGGTCTTGAGGCCTCTCAGGACCTCCGCGTTGGCGCGTTCAGCCTGACCATTGCTCCTGGGGTGAGCCACCAAAGCGTAGCAGATCTGCGTTCCAAGGTTAGCACAGTAGGTTTTGAAAAGGTTACTAGTGAACTATGAGCCGTTATCTGTGATGATGTGGTTGGGGACCCCGAAGCGGCTCATGAGGCCCTTGATGAACTTGACAGTGGAGCCAGCTGGGATGGTACGGGCAGCTTCCACTTCCACCCACTTGGTGAACTTGTCGATGGCGACATAGAGGTAACGGTAGCCCCCAGGCACTCTAGGGTACGGGCCCAAGATGTCCAGCCCCCAGATCGCGAACAGCCATGTGAGCGGAATGGTCTGGAGGCCTTGAGCCAGCTGATGAATTTGCTTGGTGTGGAACTGGCAGGCTTCGCAAGACTTCACCAGCTCAGCTACGTCGTTGACCGCAGTGGGCCAGTAGAACCCACTGCGGAATACCTTGCCGACGATGGTCCGTGAGGATGAGTGGTGCCCGCAGTCCCCATTGTGTATGTTAATTAGCAGCTCCTTCCCCTGGTCCCTGGAAATGCAGCGCAGTGATACGTCTCCAACGTATCTATAATTTTTGATTGCTCCATGCTATATTATCTACTGTTTTGGACATTATTGGGCTTTATTATCCACTTTTATATTATTTTTGGGACTAACCTATTAACCGGAGGCCCAGCCTAGAATTACTGTTTTTTACCTATTTTAGGGTTTCGAAGAAAAGGAATATCAAACGGAGTCCAAATGGAATGAAACCTTCGGGAACATGATTTTCTCATCGAACATGATCCAGGACACTTGGACCCTACGACAAGAAACAAAGGAGGATGCCACGAGGTAGGGGGCGCGCCTACCCCCCCCCCACCCTAGGCACGCCCTCAACCCTCGTGGGGCCCCTGTTGCTCCACCGACGTACTCCTTCCTCCTATATATACCTATGTACCCCCAAACAATCAGATACGGAGCCAAAACCCTAATTCCACCGCCGTAACTTTCTGTATCCACGAGGTCCCATCTTGGGGCCTATTCCGGAGCTCCGCCGGAGGGGGTATCCATCACGGAGGGCTTCTACATCAACACCATAGCCTCTCCGATGAAGTGTGAGTAGTTTACCTCGGACCTTCGGGTCCATAGTTATTACCTAGATGGCTTCTTCTCTCTGTTTGGATCTCAATACAAAGTTCTCCCCCTCTCTTGTGGAGATCTATTCGATGTAATCTTCTTTTTGCGGTGTGTTTGTTGAGACCGATGAATTGTGGGTTTATGATCAAGATTATCTATGAATAATATTTGAATCTTCTCTGAATTCTTTTATGTGTGATTGGTTATCTTTGCAAGTCTCTTCGAATTATCAGTTTGGTTTGGCCTACTAGATTGATCTTTCTTGCAATGGGAGAAGTGCTTAGCTTTGGGTCCAATCTTGCGGTGTCCTTTCCCAGTGACAACAGGGGCAGCAAGGCACGTATTTGTTGTTGCCATCGAGGATAACAAGATGGGGGGTTTATCATATTGCATGAATTTATCCCTCTACATCATGTCATCTTGCTTAAGGCGTTACTCTATTTTCATGAACTTAATACTCTAGATGCATGCTGGATAGCGGTCGATGAGTGGAGTAATAGTAGTAGATGCAGGCAGGAGTCGGTCTACTTGTCTCGGACGTGATGCCTATATACATGATCATACCTAGATACTCTCATAACTATGCTCAATTCTGTCAATTGCTCAAAGTAATTCGTTCACCCATCATAAAATACTTATGCTCTTGAGAGAAGCCACTAGTGAAACCTATGGCCCCCGGGTCTATCTTCATCATATTAATCCTCCAATACTTAGTTATTTCCTTTGCTTTTATTTTACTTTGCATCTTTATCACAAAAATACCAAAAATATTATCTTATCATATCTATCAGATCTCACTCTCGTAAGTGACCATGAAGGGATTGAGAACCCCTTAACGCGTTGGTTGCGAGGAGTTATTTGTCTTGTGCAGGTATTAGGGACTTCACGCGCAGCCTCCTACTGGATTGATACCTTGGTTCTCAAAAACTGAGGGAAATACTTATGCTACTTTGCTGCATCATCCTTTCCTATTCAAGGAAATCCAACACAGTGCTCAAGAGGTAGCAAGAAGAATTTCTGGCACCGTTGCCGGGGAGGTTTGTGCAAGTCAAGATTTGACTCCCGACAACGAGCCATTTCTAGCGCTGTTGCCGGGGAGTCTACGCAAAAGTCAACATACCAAGTACCCATCACAACCCTTATCTCCCGCATTACATTATATGCCATTGCCTCTCGTTTTCCTCTCCCCCCAGTTCACCCTTGCCATTTTATTCGCGCTCTCTCTCTATCCTCCCTCTCTTTCTCTATTCACCTCTTTTCCGTTTGCTTGTCATTATGGCAAGCCCTCTATCTTCTCCGTTGACTCCTGAGAATGAAGTTCTAAATTTTAAGCTAAGGGAGGGAGAAAATCTAAAAGACGCTTGGTATAGAATTTGCAATGCTCAAAATAGATCTACCAGGAAGCAATCTACTTCCGTTCTTCTTTGCAATTTTTATGTAGGTGTTACTCCTTGGTACAAATATATCCTTGATACCATTACCGGAGGGAACTTCTTGGATAGCCATACTTTTGACTCTTATAATGCTATGTTAGATTTGTTTGGCTCACCACCTCTTTTGGTTAACGGAAATATGTTAACTTTGGAGCATGTAATGCAAAGACTTGAAATTATTGAAAATAAGGTTGCTACTCTAGAGTTAATTGAAAATTTGGATAAAAGGATCCACAAACGAATCACTCAATATGGATCTAAAGTAGGAGTCACTTTGAAAAATATTAAAGAAAAGGAACCTATAGTTAATGAGAAAATAAATCAGGATTCCACTAGAATCGATAAACTTGAGGGTATTATTACCAACTTGGGACCGCCTTTTCTTCCGTAAAGAATACTCCAAGTCCTACTAAAATTGCCAAGCTTATTTATGTTCCTGAAAATAAGGGTGAATCCTCTAGTAAGGAAACTTCGGATCTCTAATCTATAAGTATTCATCCTAATCTTTTTGCTATCATTAAGGAACCATTTGTTACAAATGAGTTTTTCTATCTTGTGCCTATAAGTTTGATAATCAATAAAAAGAAAGAAATCCCTAAGGATGGTAGATGCCTCATTGAAGAACTGCCTACCAAAGATGGCAATACCTAGATCTATCCTTGCTTTTTATGCCTAGCTAGGGGCGTTAAACGATAGCTCTTGTTGGGAGCCAACCCAATTTTATTTTTATTCCTTGCTTTTTCTTCCTGTTTAGTAATAAATAATTTACCTAGTCTCGTTTTTGGTTGTGTTTTTTGTGTTTAATTAGTGTTTGTGCCAAGTAGAACCGTTGGGAAGACTTGGGGAAAGTCTTGATATCTTGCTGTAAAAAACAGAAACTTTAGCGCTCCCGAGAACTGTTGCCATTTTTATTTGGAAAGTGCTATTGTAACGCCCACGATGTGGCTATATCTCCCACGTGTCGAAGCACGACTTAGAGGCATAACCGCATTGTAAGTAATGTTGCAAGTGGGGTAATCTTCACACAACCCATGTAATGAATAAGGAAAAGAGATACATAGTTGGCTTACACTCGCCACGCCACACAATAGCATAAATATCATTACATTCATCCAGATAGAATCATGGTCCGACTACGGAACCAAAATAAAGAACAACCCCAAATGCAACAAAGTCCTTGATCGCCCCAACTGGGCACCACTACTGATCGTCTGGAAAGGAAACGTAGTATCGTCCTGAGTCCTCATCGAACTCCCACTTGAGCTCAGTCGAATCTCCTGGAGCAGTATCATCGGTCCCTGCATCTGGTTTTGGAAGGAATCTGTGAGCCACGGGGACTCAGCAATCTCACACCCTCGTGATCAAGACTATTTAAGCTTATAGGAAGGGTAGAAGGTATGAGGTGGAGCTGCAACAAGCACTAGCATATATGGTGGCTAACATACGCAAATGAAAGCGAGAAGAGAAGGCAAAGGCACGGTCGAGCAACTATGATCAAGATGTGATCCTAGAGCAACCTACGTTCAAGCATAACACGAGACCATGTTCTCTTCCCGGACTCCACCGAAAAGAGACCATCACGGCCAGACGCTCTGTTGGTTCATTTTAATTAAGTTAAGTTTCAGGTTATCTACAACCGGACATTAACAAATTCCCATCTGTCCATAACCGCGGGCACGGCTTTCGAAAGATCAAATCCATGCAGGGGAGTCCCAACTTAGCCCATCACAAGCTCTCACGGTCAATGAAGGATATTCCTTCTCCCAAGTCAATCCGATCAGACTCAGAATCCCGGTTACAAGACATCTCAACAATGGTAAAACAAGTCTAGCCAAGCCACCCGAATGTGCCGACAAATCCCGATAGGAGCTGCACATATCTCGTTCTCAGGGCACACCTGATAAGCAATCCGTACAACTAAAACTCGCCCTCGAGTTTCCCCGAGGTGGCGCTGCAAGGGGCTCTAGTTTGGACCAACACTCAGAGGAGCACTGGCCCGGGGGGGTTAAATAAAGATGACCCTCGGGCTCCGGAAACCCAAGGGAAAAAAGGCTAGGTGGCAAATGGTAAAACCAATGTTGGGCATTGCTGGAGGAGTTTTATTCAAGGCGAACTATCAAGGGGTTCCCGTTACAACCCAACCATGAAAGGACCGCAAAATCAAGGAACATAACACCGGTATGACGGAAACTAGGGCGGCAAGAGTGGAACAAAACACCAGGCATAAGGTCGAGCCTTCCACCCTTTACCAAGTGTATAGATGCATTAAGATAGACAAGATATAATAATGATATCCCAACAATAAACATGTTCCAACAAGGAACAAACTCCAATCTTCACCTGCAACTAGCAACGCTATAAGAGGGGCTGAGCAAAGCGGTAACATAGCCAAACAACGGTTTGCTAGGACAAGGAGGGTTAGAGGTTTGGCATGGCAATATGGGAGGCATGATAAGCAAGTGGTAGGTATCGTAGCATAGGCAAGCAAATATAGAAGTGATTTCGAGGGTATGGTCATCTTCCCTACAAAGTTCTCCGAGTTGACATTAGCTTGATCCTCGTAAGCGTACTCAACGGGTTCCTCGATCACGTACTCGTCTCCTGGCTCTACCCAAAGCAAGAACACAAGCAAAGGGAGACACATTCAACCACATGCAAGAGGAGTTGATTTCGGTCGAAATTGATACAAAGATCACCGGAATCGGATGCACGGTTTGCAAATGACAAGCAAAAGAAATATGGCACCGATCTGCGATTAACAGCACGAGGCCATCTAAATGCATCAAGAACAATAAGCTGCTGCACTCTAACATAGCAACAAAATACATGGGAGGGATCCACTCAAGATGCTTGACAAAAGATGAACACTGAGCTATGGCTAATTCACTCAATAGCAGGTTCAAACAAGCATGGCAAAATTGCAAAAGATAACAGGTTACAGACTTAGTGAAAATAACATCAAGTCAGGAATTTAACATCAGGAAGCAATGTTTAGGGCAAGATAACAACATGCTATAGGAACATATCATGGCAAAGAAAGACATCTCATGAAGCTACTCAAAGCATACAACAAAAGTCCCTTGCTGACCATAAGCCAAAAGGGATCAGAAAATACAATGGCAACCATGTGAACATAGCAATTATCGTTAACAGATTCAGACTTAGTAGAAAACTGGAACATGGCAAAACAGATATTAAGTAGGCATGTTTACGAGCTCGATGCACTCACCACAAGGCATTGCATGACAAATTAAGCATACACCCAGCAAGTAGACATGGCATAGAAGCTAAAGATGGCAAGAACAACAAGATAGCATGCACGGATCAACTACAACAACATCGGCAAAAATGCTTAACACGTAAACATTCTGCCAGGAACATTTTATAGCAAAAGTAGAGCTCGATTGAGTCAAGCTAGGGTGCTCCATAAGTGCAAACAAAGACATGGATGGATAGAGCACCACAATATCTACAAAATATCCTTACTCGTCATGCTCAAAAGAGGCATGGATCACTCTGTAGCAACATGAATACATGGCCTAAAAATATAATCAGGAAAATGACTTTGAAGATTTCTATCCCTGAAATCAGCAACATTATGAGGGCTACTTTGCATGCTTGTGCTAGTCACCACAGAGATCACAAAAATACATGGAAAAACACCCCTGTAAAAATGACATGGCATACTTTAATACTCATGTAGGGCTCAAGTTCATAGGAGGCACACATCAATCATGGCAAAAATGACAAAAGTCCAATTACTGATAAGAATCTGAAACTATTATAAACTAGCACTCTTGCAGCAACATTTAGGGCATAAAGATGATCTCAAATGGACATGGTGCAATGAGATGAAATGAAGTACTCGTCGAGATGAACAATTAGATATGCTACACGCCCGAAACGGAGCCACGGTTGCAGAGTTATGATGCAATGAGAAATGCACAAAATTACTAGGGTTAGGGCAAAAGTCAACCCTCAGATCCAGATCCAGATCGGCACGCGTTTCGAGGTGCTCGCCGGAGTTTGTTGAGGTCGCCGGAGTATGGCCGGAGCTTGCCGGGGCGGTGAGGAGGCGGTGGTGCGGTGAGGTGGCGCCGGACAACGAGGGACGCGGCAATGGGCGCGGCTGCCGTCGTCTGAGCAAGGCGGCGGGGTCGGGTCGGCGGCGACCGGGCGAGGCTACGATGGCCGACGAGGTGTCCACAGCGGTACGGCGGTGCCGGACAGCGGGAAGAAGGTGCGGCGAGGAGGAAGACGGCGTCGTGGCGCGGGCGGGGCGCGGCCCGGTCGGGCGGCGGGGAGGGCGGGCCGCGGGCTTCGGTGGGCCACGGCGGCGGGCGCCGGTGGGACACATGGCGTGCTCTGGTTCGCCGGGGGAGCGGGGCGGATGTGTCCGGCCCGATCGGACACGTCCGGCGGCGAGGGGAGCGGATTTTTTTAGGGTTTGGGAGGAAGAGATCCGAGATTTCGGGGGAGAGGCTATATTTATAGGTAGAGGGAGCTAGGAGGCTCCAAATTGAGCACGGTTTGCGGCCACGCGATTGTGATCGAACAGCCTAGGTGATGGAGGGGGTTTAGGTGGGTTTTGGGCTGCTTTGGAGAGGTGTTGGGCTGCAACACACACGAGGCCTTTTTGGTTCCTCGGTTAACCGTTGGAGTATCAAACGAAGTCCAAATGGCACGAAACTTGACAGGCGGTCTACCGGTAGTAAACCAAGGCTACTTGGCAAGTCTCGGTCCAATCCGAAAATGTTTAACACCCGCACACGAAAAGAGGTAGGAAGGGACACCGGAGGACATAGGAGCGCCGGAATGCAAAACGGACAACGGGGAAAATGCTCGGATGCATGAGACGAACACGTATGCAAATGCGATGCACATGATGACATGATATGAGATGCATGACAAAGACCAAACAACACAAAGACAAAAACCCAACAACGAGGAAATATCATAACTTAGTGCCGTGAAAATCTCAAAGCCGCTTGCATTCCCAGGTGGCTTCACGGTCGGAATGATGTGACCACTTGACTTTCAGGAATTTGATAGACTTGTTGCGAGTCTTGCACTAAGTTTCTTCAAGAATAGCAACGGGGTGCTCATGATAAGAGAGGTCTTCTTGGAGATCAATCTCTTGAAAGTTGACGGTGCGGTCAGGAGTCTTCAAACACTTGCGGAGTTGAGAGACATGAAACACGTCATGCACATTTGCAAAGTTGGACGGAAGCTCAAGTTGATAAGCGAGATCACCTCTTTTGCTGATGATCTTGAAAGGACCCACGTATCTAGGGGCAAGCTTCCCTTCGATACCGAAGCGACGAGTACCTTTCATTGGAGAGACGCGGAGGTAGACATGGTCTCCGATCTCGAAAGCCAAGTCACGATGCTTGCTATCATGGTAACTCTTCTGGCGCGATTGCGCGGCTTTGAGATTTTCACGAATGACTTTGCACATTTCTTCAGCCTCTGTGATCAAGTCATTGCCAAGAAGTTGACGTTCACCAGTCTCTGACCAGTTAAGAGGAGTACGGCACTTCCTGACATAGAGAATCTCGAATGGGGCCTTGCCCGAACTCGCTTGGTCGCTGTTGTTGTAGGAGAACTCGGCATATGGAAGACAATCTTCCCAGTTCATGGCGGGAATAACCAAGAAACCTTCGGAAATCATATACCTCAACCTTCGAAAAGCATCCATTATACGAGTTATGACAATACTCCCAAACTCCCGCCCTAGTACTGGGTGGCGTCGAGGTTATCTCACCAACAACTGCATAAAAGAGATTTTCGATGTCGACGAAACTCAGGTATTCCAGAACTGTAACGATAAAATTGTGACGACAACACCTCGGAGCTCAACTCCCCGGGACACTGCCAAAACCCCTAAATGTCAGGAGGCACCAAGAACAATGTTCTCATCACAAAACCATCGAAACGATTCCAAGATACCCGCATGATCCTAAATTTTTTTAATGAAATTTGAGAAGAGAAGAGTCAAAACTCTACGTCAAGATGCCTCACCAGAGCGACGAAGGGACTGAGGAGTAAAAAGAATCCTACTCTCCGATATATATAATCCTAAATTAATCAAAACATTTTTCTAGACTCAACAACACCAGCGATTCGATCAAACAGGGGGCTCCTAAGTCGGGGAAGGCTCTGATTACCAACTTTTTACGCCCACGATGCGACTATATCTCCCACGTGTCGAAGCACGACTTAGAGGCATAACCGCATTGTAAGCAATGTCGCAAGTGGGGTAATCTTCACACAACCTATGTAATGAATAAGGAAAAGAGATACATAGTTGGCTTACACTCGCCACGTCACACAATAGCATAAATATCATTACATTCATCCAGATACAATCATGGTCCAACTACGGAACCAAAATAAAGAACAACCCCGAATGCAACAAAGTCCTCGATCGCCCCAACTGGGCACCACTACTGATCGTCTAGAAAGGAAACATAGTATCATCCTGAGTCCTCATCGAACTCCCACTTGAGCTCAGTCGAATCTCCTGGAGCGGTATCATCGGTCCCTGCATCTGGTTTTGGAAGGAATCTGTGAGCCACGGGGACTCAGAAATCTCACACCCTCGCGATCAAGACTATTTAAGCTTATAGGAAAGGGTAGAAGGTATGAGGTGGAGCTGCAGCAAGCACTAGCATATATGGTGGCTAACATACGCAAATGAGATCGAGAAGAGGAGGCAAAGGCACGGTCGAGCAACTATGATCAAGAAGTGATCCTAGAGGAACCTACGTTCAAGCATAACACGAGACCGTGTTCTCTTCCCGGACTCCGCCGAAAAGAGACCATCACGGCCACGCACTCTGTTCATTTATTTTAACTAAGTTAAGTTTCAGGTTTTCTACAACCGGACATTAAAAAATTCCCATCTGCCCATAACCGCGGGCACGGCTTTCGAAAGATTAAATCCCTGCAGGCGAGTCCCAACTTAGCCCATCACAAGCTCTCACGGTCAACAAAGGATATTCCTTCTCCCAAGGCAATCCGACCAGACTCGGAGTCCCGGTTACAAGACATCTCGACAGTGGTAAAACAAGTCCAGCAAAGCCACCCGAATGTGCCGAAAAATCCCGATAGGAGCTGCACATATCTCGTTCTCAGGGCACACCGGATAAGCAATCCGTACAACTAAAACTAGCCCTCGAGTTTCCCCAAGGTGGCGCTGCAAGGGGCTCTAGTTTGGACCAACACTCAGAGGAGCACTGGCCCGGGGGGGGGGGGTGGTTAAACAAAGATGAACCTCAGGCTCCTAAAACCCAAGGGAAAAAAGGCTAGGTGGCAAATGGTAAAACCAATGTTGGGCATTGCTGGAGGAGTTTTATTCAAGGCGAACTGTCAAGGGGTTCCCATTATAACCCAACCGTGTAAGGAACGCAAATTCAAGGAACATAACACTGGTATGACGGAAACTAGGGCGGCAAGAGTGGAACAAAACACCAGGCATAAGGCCGAGCCTTCCACCCTATACCAAGCGTATAGATGCATTAAGATAGACAAGATATAATAATGATATCCCAACTAAAAACATGTTCCAACAAGGAACAAACTCCAATCTTCACCTGCAACTAGCAACGCTATAAGAGAGGCTGAGCATAGAGATAACATAGCCAAACAACGCTTTGCTAGGACAAGGAGGGTTTTAAATGGCAATATGGGAGGCATTATAAGCAAGTGGTAGGTATCATAGCATAGGCATAGAAAAAGAGCGAGCATCTAGCAAGCAAAGATAGAAGTGATTTTGAGGGTATGGTCATCTTACCTGCAAAGTTCTCCGAGTTGACGTTAGCTTGATCCTCGTAAGCGTACTCAACGGGTTCCTCGATCACATACTCGTCTCCCAGCTCTACCCAAAGCAAGAACACAAGCAAAGGGAGACACAATCAACCACGTGCAATGCGCAAGCAATAATGATGCAAAAACAGGGCATGATATGCGGGATGTGATATGCGATGCATATGCATGCTTCGGAAAGGAATGATTGAACCTGGCCTCAACATGTAAAACCAAGAGTGCCACTGGAAAGAGGAGTTGATTTTGGTCGAAATCGATATAAAGATCACCGGAATCGGATGCACGGTTTGCAAATGACAGGCAAAACAAATATGGCACCGATCTGCGATTAACAGCACGAGGCCATCTAAATGCATCAAGAACAACAAGCTACTGCACTCTAACATAGCAACAAAATACATCAAAGGGATCCACTCAAGATGCTTGACAAAAGATGAACATCGAGCTACGGCTAACTCACTCAATAGCAGGTTCAAACAAGCATGGCAAAATTGCAAAAGATAACAGGTTACAGACTTAGTGAAAACAACATCAAGTCAAGAATTTAACATCAGGAAGCAATGTTTAGAGCAAGATAACAATATGCTACAGGAACATATCATGGCAAAGAAAGATATGGAATGAAGCTACTCAAAGCATACAACAAAAGTCCCTTACTGACCATAAGCCAAAAGGGATCAGAAAATACAATGGCAACCATGTGAACATAGCAATTATCGTTAAAAGATTCAGACTTACTAGAAAACTGGAACATGGCAAAACAGATATTAAGTAGGCATGTTTACGAGCTCGATGCACTCACCACAAGGCATTGCATGACAAATTAAGCATACACCCTGCAAGTAGACATGACATAGAAGCTAAACATGGCAAGAACAACAACATAGCATGCACGGATCAACTACAACAACATCGGCAAAAATGCTTAACACGTAAACATTCTGCCAGGAACATTTTATAGAAAAAGTAGAGCTCGATTGAGTTAAGTTAGGGTGCTCCATAAGTGCAAACAAAGACATGGATGGATAGAGCACCACAATATCTACAAAATATCCTTACTCGTCATGCTCAAAAGAGGCATGGATCACCCTGTAGCAACATGAATACATGGCCTAAAAATATAATCAGGAAAATGACTTAGAAGATTTCTGTCTCTGAAATCAGCAACATTATGAGGGCTACTTTGCATGCTTGTGCTAGTCACCACAGAGATCACAAAAATACATGGCAAACACCCCTGTAAATATGGCATGGCATACTTCAATACTCATGTAGGGCTCAAGTTCATAGGAGGCACACATCAATCATGGCAAAAATGACAAAAGTCCAATTAATGATAAGAATCTGAAACTATTATAAACTAACACTCTTGCAACAACATTTAGGGCATCAAGATGAGCTCAAATGGACATGGTGCAATGAGATGAAATGGAAGTACTCGTCAAGACGAACAATTTGATATGCTACACGCCCGAAACGGAGCCATAGTTCTAGAGTTATGATGCGA
Organism: Triticum aestivum; assembly: GCF_018294505.1. Taxonomy (NCBI): domain Eukaryota; kingdom Viridiplantae; phylum Streptophyta; class Magnoliopsida; order Poales; family Poaceae; genus Triticum; species Triticum aestivum. Next base: position 371,866,932 of record NC_057806.1, on the reverse strand, counting down.
TGAGAAATGCACAAAATTACTAGGGTTAGGGCAAAAGTCAACCCTTAGATCCAGATCTAGATCGGCACGCGTTTCGAGGTGCTCGCCGGAGTTATTCGAGGTCGCAGGAGTCCGGTCGGAGCTTGCCGGGGCGGTGAGGAGGCGGTGGTGCGGCGAGGTGGCGCCGGACAACGAGGGACGCGTCGATGGGCACGGCTGCCGTCGTTGGAGCGAGGCGGTGGGGTCAGGTCGGCGGCGACTGGGCAAGGCAGCGGTGGCCAGCGAGGTGTCCGCGGCGGCGCCGGACGGTGGGAAGAAGGCGTGGCGAGGAGGAAGACGGCGTCGTGGCGAGGGCGGGGCGCGGCCCGGTCGGGCGGCGGGGAGGGCGGGCCGCGGGCTTCGGTGGGCCACGGCGGCGGGCGCCGGTGGGACACGTGGCATGCTCTGGTTCGCCGGGGGGAGCGGGGCGGACGTGTCCGGCCTGGTCGGACACGTCCGGCAGCGAGGGGAGAGGATTTTTTTAGGGTTTGGGAGGAAGAGATCCGAGATTTCGGGGGAGAGGGTATACTTATAGGTAGAGGGAGCTAGGAGGCTCCAAATTGAGCATGGTTTGCGGCCACGCGATCGTGATCAAACGGCCTTGATGATGGAGGGGGTTTAGGTGGGTTTTGGGCCACTTTGGAGAGGTGTTGGGCTGCAACACACACGGCCTTTTCGGTTCCTCGGTTAACCGTTGGAGTACCAAACGAAGTCCAAATGGCATGAAACTTGACAGGCGCTCTACCGGTAGTAAACCAAGGCCGCTTGGCAAGTCTCGGTCCAATCCGAAAACGTTTAACACCCGCACACAAAAAGAGGTAGAAAGGACACCGGACGACATAGGAGCACCGGTATGCAAAACGGACAACAGGGAAAATGCTCGGATGCATGAGACGAACACGTATGCAAATGTGATGCACATGATGACATGATAAGAGATGCATGACAAAGACCAAACAACACAAAGACAAAAACCGACAACAAGGAAATATCATAACTTACTGCCGGAAAAGGCAAGAGTTGGAATACAAATATGCAGGTTACATACGGGGTGTTACAACACTACACCACTACGAAAGGATCTCGTCCCGAGATCTAGGACTGGAAAAAACTCCGGGTACTCAGAACGGAGGTGGTCCTCGCATTCCCAGGTGGCTTCACGGTCGGAATGATGTGACCACTTGACTTTCAGGAATTTGATAGACTTGTTGCGAGTCTTGCGCTGAGTTTCTTCAAGAATAGCAACGGGGTGCTCATGATAAGATAGGTCTTCTTGGAGATCAATCTCTTGAAAGTTGACGGTGCGGTCAGGAGTCTTCAAACACTTGCGGAGTTGAGAGACATGAAACACGTCATGCACATTTGCAAAGTTGGACGGAAGCTCAAGTTGATAAGCGAGATCGCCTTTTTTGCTGATGATCTTGAAAGGACCCATGTATCTAGGGGCAAGCTTCCCCTTGATACCAAAGCGACAAGTACCTTTCATTGGAGAGACGCGGAGGTAGACATGGTCTCCGATCTCAAAAGACAAGTCACGATGCTTGCTATCATAGTAACTCTTCTGGCGCGATTGCGTGGCTTTGAGATTTTCATGAATGACTTTGCACATTTCTTCAGCCTCTGTGATCAAGTCATTGCCAAGAAGTTGACGTTCACCAGTCTCTGACCAGTTAAGAGGAGTACGGCACTTCCTGCCATAGAGAATCTCGAATGGGGCCTTGCCCGAACTCGCTTGGAAGCTGTTGTTGTAGGAGAACTCGGCATATGGAAGACAATCTTCCCACTTCATACCGAAAGAAATGACACATGCCCTGAGCATATCTTCAAGAATCTGATTGACTCGCTCAACTTGGCCACTGGTTTGAGGATGAAAAGCTGTGCTGAAGTGAATGTTGGTGCCCATGGCCTTTTGAAAAGAATCCCAAAACATAGAAGTGAAGATGTTGCCATGATCTGAAGATATCAACTGCGGAATGCTGTGCAGAGAGACAATCCTGGAGGTATATAGCTATGCCAACTGAGCTACTGTGATAGATTCTTTGATAGGAATAAAATGAGCCACTTTAGTGAGCTTGTCGATGACAACAAAGATAGCATCATTGCCACGCTTGGACTTTGGAAATCCAGTCACGTAGTCCATCTCAATATGGTCAAACTTCCATTCTGGGATGGCAAGAGGTTGGAGGAGACCAGCTGATCGTTGGCATTCTGCTCTCACTCTTCTGCAGACATCACATTCATTTACGAATTGAGCAATTTCGCGCTTTATTCGAGTCCACCAATACGACTGCTTGAGGTCCTGGTACATCTTTGTACTTCTAGGGTGAATAGAGAGGAGTGAATTGTGAGCCTCGTTCATAATGACTTTATGAAGGTCACCCTTAGGCACAACAATGCGATCCTCGAAGAATAGAGTATCCTTGTCATCAAGACGATAGCACTTGTACTTGGGTTGACTCTTTGCAATCCCAATCTTCACCTTCTTCACCATAGCATCAAGAAGTTGAGCCTCGCAAATCTGATCTTCCAAAGTAGGAGAGACTTGGAGGTTAGTAAGAAATCCTTGAGGAACAACTTGAAGATTAAGTTTGCGGAAAGCTTCACAAAGCTCTGGTTGGTAAGGCTTGAGAATCAAACTGTTGCAGTAAGCCTTCCTTCTCAATGCGTCAGCAATTACATTGGCCTTTCCTAGAGTATATTCGATACTTGGATTATACTTTTGAATCATTTCGACCCAACTAGTCTGCCTGAGGTTGAGGTTGGGCTGAGTGAAGATGTACTTGAGACTCTTGTGATCAGTGAATATGTCCACTTTCCTTCCCAACAAGAGATGTCTCTATTTTAAAAGAGCATGGACAACTGCCGCCAACTCGAGGTCATGAGTGGGGTAGTTCTTTTCATTGGGCTTCAACTGGCAAGAGGTATAGGCCACAACTTTCTTCTCTTGCATCAATACTGCGCCAAGACCTTGAAGGGAAGCATCACAGAAGACCTCGAATGGTTTGGATTCATCAGGAGGAGTCAGAACTGGAGCAGTGACTAACTTCTCTTTCAGGGTGTTGAAAGTGATGTCACATTCAGGCAACCAGACATACTTCACATGCTTCTGCAGGAGGTTGGAAAGAGGCTTCGTGATCTTAGAGAAATTCTGAACGAACCTTCTACAATAACTTGCAAGCCCAAGGAAGCTGCGGAGTTGCTTGACATTCTGAGGCAGTTCCCAATTCACAATTGTAGACACCTTCTCAGGATTCATAGCTATGCCCTTGGCAGAGATGATATGTCCAAGGTAGAGAACCTCATCAAGCCAAAACTCGCACTTTGAAAACTTCGCATAGAACTGATGTTCTCTGAGTTTGTCCAGCACCAATCTCAAGTGCTTGTCATGATCCTCCTTGTTCTTGGAAAAGACCAAAATGTCATTGAGGTAGACCAAGACAAAGTCATTTGTGTAGGCGTTGAAGATGAAGTTCATCATGCAAGAGAATGTTGGAGGGGCGTTGACGAGGCCGAAAGACATGACAGTGTATTCATATGAACCATAGCTTGTTCTGAATGCTGTCTTGGGGATATCTTCTTCACGAATGTGAATCTGATGATAGCCCATACGGAGATCAAGCTTGGAGAATACTGTAGCACCTTTGAGTTGTTCGAAAAGCTCGTTGATGTTGGGAAGTGGGTACTTGTTCTTTATGGTCTTCTTGTTCAATGGACGGTAGTCGACACAAAGTCGGTCCGTTCCATCCTTCTTCTTGACGAAAAGAACACTACAACCCCATGGAGAAGAACTTGGTCGGATGAGACCCATATGCTCTTGAATATCGAGTTACTTCTTTAGCTCCTTCAACTCTTCAGGTCCAAGCTTGTAAGGACGTTTGCAAACAGGTTCCATGCCAGGCTCAAGATCGATGACGAATTCAACTGGCCGGTGAGGATGCATTCCTGGAAGCTCTTCTGGAAAGACGTCTTGATATTCGCAAACGATTGGATTCTGAGAGATGGCATCCAGCTGCCCTTCTCATTGAGAGAAGACAGTCAGATGGTATCATCATGAGCGGCAAAGACGATTACATCCTCAGACGAATGTGTCAATTGAATCTGCCTGGCAGCACAATCAAGCTGAGCCTTGTGCTTAGAAAGCCAGTCCATTCCGAGAATAAGATCAATATCCGAGTCGCCTAGACCGTTAGGAGAAGACAGGAACTTATAGTCGCCCAACGTGATAGATACATCCGGAACGAAAACTCGAGAAGTCATTTGTCGTGCCGGAGAAACAATAGCCAAAGGTATCGGCAAAACTTGAGTAACCAAATCATGCTTAGATGCAAAAGGTCTCGAGATGAAACAATGTGATGCACCAGTGTCAAAAAGAAGTTTTTCAGGAATATCGTTAACAGGAAGGTTACCCATGATAACTTCTGACGAGTCCTCTGCCTGAGCTGTGTTCACCATGTTGACCTTTGCAAACTTGGGGTTATGCTTGACCACATCAGTACTAGCAGACCTCACAGAAGGAGGAGGAGGAAGACACCTCTGATTGAAGCATTTGTTGGCATAGTGACCCTTCTGCTGACACTTGTTGCACATGACCTCTGAATGCGGACGGTGATACGGAGCACTTGATCTTGGAGCTTGAGACGAAGTCTTGTTCTGAAAGCCTAGGTTGGGTGGGTGGGAATATCCATTGCCACATTTGCTCTTCTGCTGATAAGGCTGACGAAACGGAGGAGGAGGAGGCAACCAATACTTTTGTTGCTTAGTTGCCACTTGAGTTGAGGAAGAAGGAGTTGCATCCCTAACTCGTTTCTTGGAAGCATCGCACTTGAGTTGAGCAGTCTCTTGTTTCAGTGCCATGTTGTAAAACTCATCGTACTTCTGCAGCTCGAAAAGCATGAGAGCTAGTTGGAGATCTTCCCTGAGGCCACCTCTGAACTGATAAATCATGCTCTTCTTGTCAGGGACGTCTTGCTTAGCGAAACGAGCGAGCTTCTGGAACATGATGTTATACTGGTAAACAGACAAGCTGCCTTGCTTCAGGTTGCGGAACTCCTCACGCTTGCTCTCAACAACACTCTGAGGAATGTGGTGAGCTTTGAAGTCTTGACGGAATTCATCCCAGGTAATCACACGACCTCCTCTGGAATCTTTGTATTGCTGAAACCATTCTGCAGCTTGGTCTTTGAGTTGGAATGAGGCAAACTTGACAAAGTCCTCAGGCCTGACGTTGCTGCACTCGAAATGCTTGCAGATATCCACGAGCCAATCATCAGCATCTGTTGCCTCGACACAGTTGCTGAAGGTATTTGGCTGGTTAGCGAGGAACTGGTTGACTGTAGCAAACTGATTCTGATTGTTGCCATGGCCTTGATTCCCTTGGCTACACTCTTGCAAGAGTTGCATGATCAGCTGTGTGTTGGCATTGGTAGCGGCCATCACAGCTTGCCATGCCTCCGGAGGTGGAGGTGGTGGCGGCGGTTCAGGATTCTGACGCGTTGGAGGAGCCATACTAAAGAGGGTGACATCCGTTAGCATCTTGACAGACATATATTCAAGCTAAATCAAATGGATCGAAATTGCAACATATAGTCTTAACATCCGAACAAAATGAACGAATGCATTCCAATTGAAATGGTCACACTTCCATAAATTGAGAAACCACTTAGATAGAGGTAGATGAGTAAAACAACAAGGAACGGACATGAACAAATACTTGGTGAGGATTACCCAATCACAAACCAAATATTTGCGGAAGAAATTCTAGAGCTACATGAATTCCCACATATGAAACTCCCGAAATTTTCCCGGTTATGCAATTAGGTGTTGGGGATATAGGGGAAGCATAATATTTCACCCAAAGCTAGCAAATCCTACATCCAGCTGTATCCATCCTTCAACACATAACCAAGAAACCTTCGGAAATGATCTACCTCAACCTTCGAAAAGCATCCGTTATACGAGTTATGGCAATACTCCCGAACTCCCGCCCTAGTACTAGGTGGTGTCGAGGTTATCTCACCAACAATTGCATAAAAGAGATTTTTGATGTCGGCAAAAATCAGTGTTGGATTTCGGGTTCCGGCAGACCCTTGAGGTTCGAACTCTGGGGTGCGCGCGGAGATTTCGCCTCCTACCTTCCTGCACCCCTCCGCCACGCTAGGATCAAAGCTATGAAAAGAACAACACAAGGGACACAGGGTTTATGCTGGTTTGGGCCACCGTTGTGGTGTAATACCCTACTCCAGTGTGTGGTGTGGTGGATTGCCTCTTGGGCTGATGATGATGAACAGTATAGGGAAGAACAGCCTCGCGAGGGTCTGTTCTTGGCTGGGGTGATGAACTGCTGGGAGGAGTTCAGCCACCTTTCTCTATCTCTCTCTCTCTCTCTGCTTACCACCTCTCTACTTGTCGAGCCCTTGGAGGAGATTGAGCCGAACCCTTTGCTACGTGGGTGGCCGGTCCTATTTATAGTGGCCCTAGTCCTCTCCCCAAATATTGAGCGGGAAGGGAGCCAACAATGGCAGGCTAATTTGAAGGGGGACAGCAAGTATCAACTATCCTAACAAAAATAGTCTTCGCCTGCGCAAAGCTCTGGTGATGACGCCGTCTTGGGCTCCACGGTGACCTCCGTCTTGTAGTCCTCCTGGTCTTGGTCTCGTTGCATCGAAATGGCAACCTTTGCCTGACGCCTCGGTACTCCGCGGCTGCGCTTGCCCCCTTTGCACCAAAGAGGAAAGGAGGATGCTGCGCGGGCTGGCACCCGGTTGGCGCCCTGAGCCATCATGGCTTGCGTCACGGGCACCTCACGAGGTACCCCGCCTTGATCTCTCCGCCTCCTTGTGAGCCAGCCTGACGAGGCCGTGCCTGAGGAAGCTCCGTGTCGTCCGCCCCGTGAGGCTTGGCCCCTCGCGAGGGTCTTGAGTTTGTGTTGGTGAAGATGGGCCGCGCTGGCCCCCCCTTTGAGCCACGCCACAGGCCGCATGCAGGCAAGTCTGGGGACCCCCATTCCCAGAACGCCGACAGTAGCCCCCGGGCCCAAGGCGCGCCTGGACTTGGCGGCGCAGGGAGGCGGAAGGGCAAGAGAGAAGCGCCGCGGGCCCTAACAGCCTACGGCCTTGGGCGCCGCGTGGCGGTTGATTGGATGTGGGCGTCTCCACTTCCCCACGGCGCCTCGGCAACTGCACGGATTGGACAAGTCCCTGCATGCAAAGCGGGTCATAATTACCTGCGATCGTGGGGGCCGTTGGTTGGCCATCGCCAGCCATAAGTATGGACCGGCGCGCATCCTTCCAGTTCACCCCCCATTGCTTCTCCTTTTTCTTCATGGCCCCGTCGAGGAGGTTCTCAGCCGCCGAGAAGGGGAAGGCTTGCTGAGTTGAGCCCGCCTCTCCCCCACCCAAGCGCGGCCGAGGGTGCCCTCGCAAGCATCCTGTGGCCACCACGGTGGCTCCCCGCGGCTGTGGAGGCGATCTTTAGCACAGCGACGGGCGGATTGCTGCAGCCGGGGGGCGTGCTCCGGCTGCGCGTCCCCCAGGCCGCGCGTTCGTGCTGCTGAAGTGCTGCCGGAGTTCATCGTGTGGTCGGCGGAGCCGGCTAGCACCCGGCTTCCGCTTCCTCGCTTCCTCCTCGGCGAGCTCCCGGCCGGCGCCCCGGGCGGCCTCTGGCTCCAGGCCGACGGCTGCTGCAGCCGGGCCTCATGGGTCTCTCTGGAGGTCTCCGCGGCCGGGAGCTTGTCCCTGGCCCGCGGTTGGCAGACGTTTGCCCGCGCGCGTGGCCTGAGCTGTCGGTGCACCCTACACTTCAAGTTCGACGGCGACGCCACCCTCTTTGTGAGGGTGTTTGGGGAAGATGGTTGCCGCGCAGGGTGTTGCCCCGAGGGTGACGACCGCGGCTGGGAACCCAGCTCCGGTGATGATGGAGGGAGCGGCGCTCGCATGGCTGGCGGCGTTCGGGGTTCCCCAAGCTTCTCCGGTTCTTTTTCAGGCGGCGACTCCTCTAGCGGTGGCCGCGATCAGCCTCCACGTCGTCGTATCTGCTTGGGGGGTGGCAGCGTGTCCGCCCGCCGCCGCGCCCTGGTGAAGCACGAGAGGGAGTCCGCTGAGCTCTGGAGGCAGCTTGGGCCTTCCCTGCGGGCCGGTGTGAGGCGAGCCGCGCCGGATTTGTTCTTCCTTTTCACTTTTTCCTGTGTAAAAAAGACAATAGTGCGGAGCCCCACGGGGGCGTGTTTGGGTTATTGCTTGTTAATCATCGTTTTGCTTTCGTTACCGTACCTTCCGGCTATGTGCCCGAGCGTGGATAGTTCCTGGCCCCGGCCGTGGGGGGCGACGGACCCAGGCCCTTTGTTTGTGTCGCGGTGCCCGTGGGGCACGGACTGGAGGGGTGCTCCTGTAAGGGGCCCAGGCCGCGAACTCTTTGAGTGACTAGGATAGGAACACTCGCGAGGGCGCTCGGCTCTCCACCTCGCGAGGACTTGCACAAGAGAAACCGAGGCAAGAGAGCGAAAAGCCGAAGAACCGCAAGCCAAAGACGGCAACAACTTCAATAAAACTCCAAACGAAGAGGAACAAGCCAACTGCGGAAAGCAAATGAAAAGCCGCGTCCCGCACCTAGTATAGTCTTCGACGTCTTCTCACCAGCGCGGAGCTAAGTGCTGCCACTGGGCGTGGGAGGGAGCCCCAGGGCCTGAGGCTGGCGCTCCTGAGACTCCGGGGCGTGTACAGCCCCAACTCATTATTACGTGAGGGTGTCACGGGCGGTGAGCTTCACAGGCGTTGGCCTTCTTCACAGGCTCCGGGCCTTTTCCAAAACGCGATAGCTTCACAGGCACTCGCCTTGCTTCACAGGCTCCTGGCCTTTTCCAAAACGCGATAGCTTCACAGGCACTCGCCTTGCTTCACAGGCTCCGGGCCTTTTCCAAAACGCGATAGCTTCACAGGCACTCGCCTTGCTTCACAGGCTCCGGGCCTTTTCGAAAACGCGATAGCTTCACAGGCACTCGCCTTGCTTCACAGGCTCTGGGCCTTTTCCAAAACGTGATAGCTTCACAGGCACTCGCCTTGCTTCACAGGCTCCGGGCCTTTTCCAAAACACGATAGCTTCACAGGCTCCGGGCCTTTTCCAAAACGCGATAGCTTCACAGGCACTCGCCTTGCTTCACAAGCTCCGGGCCTTTTCCAAAATGCGATAGCTTCACAGGCACTCGCCTTGCTTCACAGGCTCCGGGCCTTTTTAGGGGTAGAACCTCCGGAGGTGCTGGATGTTCCATGCATTCTGGACCGACACTCCCTCTTGAGTCTCCAAGCGCGCAGAGCCGGGCCTGGAAACATGAACAACCTTGAACGGCCCTCCCACATGGGAGAGAGCTTGTGCAATCCCTCCCTGGAGAGAACCTGCCTGAGCACGAGGTCTCCTACCTCAAGAGTCCTATGGCGGATGTTGCGGCAGTGATATCACCGCAGTGCTTGTTGGTACCTCGCCGCTTGCAGCGCGGCTTCCCGGTGACGCTCCTCCCCTAGCACGAGGTCCGTCCCCCGCATGGCGTCCTGCTGTGCCTCGTCGAACGCCAGGACCCGCGCGGAGCAACGTCTGACCTTGTGAGGGAGGACTGCTTCTGCTCCGTAGACCAGGAAGAACGGGGTCTCTCCAGTCGGCTTGGTCGCGGTGGTGCGGATGGACCACACGGACTGCAGTTCGTCGTACCAACCTCTGCCGCAAGCCTCCAGCTTCTTCTTGAACGTCCTAGTCTTGAGGCCCCTCAGGACCTCCGCGTTGGCTCGCTCGGCCTGGCCGTTGCTTCGGGGGTGCGCCACTGAAGCGTAGCATATCTGCGTTCCAAGGTTAGCACAGTATGTTTTGAAGAGGTTACTGGTGAACTGCGAACCGTTGTCCGTGATGATGCGATTCGGCACCCCGAACCGGCTCACGATGCCCTTGATGAACTTGACTGCGGAACCCGCAGGAATGGTGCGGACAGCCTCCACTTCAGCCCACTTGGTGAACTTGTCCATGGCAACATAAAGGTAGCGGTAGCCCCCTGGCGCCCGAGGAAACGGACCCAAGATGTCGAGCCCCCAGACTGCGAATGGCCACGAAAGGGGGATAGTCTGCAAGCCCCCTGCCGGCTGATGGATCTGCTTGGCATGGAACTGGCAGGCCTCACAAGCCTTCACTAGTTCAACGGCATCATTGAGCGCGGTGGACCAGTAAAACCCACTTCGGAACGCCTTGCCAACGAGGGTCCGTGATGATGAATGATGTCCGCAATCTCCACTGTGTATATCTTCCAGTAGTTCCTTCCCTTGCTCCCTGGAGATGCAGCGCAGGCATACATTGTTTGGTCGCTCTGGTAGAGCTTGCCATCTTTGATGCAGTATGCCGTGGCCTGGCGCGCCACTCGCTCTGCTTCCTCCTCCTTCTCCGGCAGGGTCCCTTGCGTTAGGTAGCTCTAGAGCTCCATGATCCAACATCCCTCCTGAGGTTCCATCGTCAGGAGCAGGCGTGCTCCCGAGGCCGGGCCACAAGCCGGAGCTCCTGAGGCAGGTGGCTGAGGGAGCTCCTCCCTGGGCTGAGCCGTGTTTGATAATGACGGTAAGGCTGAAGGCTTGAAGAGCTGCTCCTCGAAAACGCCAGGCTCCTGAGGTAACCGCCTGGACGCGCGTTTGGCGATGTCATCGGCTTCCTGATTGGTGCCACGGGGCACATGCTGCAACTCCAACCCCCAGAACTGCTTCTCCATCCTGCGGACCTCTGCAAGGTAGGCCTCCATGTGCTCATCCTTCGGCTCGTACACCTTGTTGGAGAAATTGACAAGGAGCTGCGAATCGCCCTTGATGGTGAGGCGTTTCACCCCCAGGGCAGCTGCGGCCTTCATGCCCGCTATTACACCTTCATACTCCGCTATGTTGTTGGAGACCTTTTCGCCTTGCTGGAAACAAACCTGCACGGCGTAATAGGGCTTGTCCTGGGTGGGCGATATAAGCACCGCCCCAGCCCCTGCGCCGTGTCTGGAGAACGCCCCATCGAAGTACATGACCCAGCCTTCTGGCGCCTCGCTTCCCGGGGACAGGGACCGATCCTCGTCGGCCTTGAGGCCTGGTGCCTCCGTCCATTCTGCCACAAAATCTGCCAACGCTGCTCCCTTGATGACTCTAGTCGTGCTGAATTCGAGCTGAAACGCTTGCAGCTCTATGTTCCACTTAGCAACCCTCCCAGCTGAATTGGGGATCCTGAGCACCCTCTCTAGGGGGTATGATGAGACGACCTTGATGGGGTGACCCTGAAAATAGTGCCGCAGTTTGCGTGAAGCCACCAGTAGCGCGAGGAGGAGTTTTTGAGGCATGGGGTACCGTGCTCTTGCATCCCGCAGCACTGTGCTGACGAAGTACACTGGGTGCTCAACGAGGTGGAGTGCGTCAGTGCTGGTGGCTCCCTTCGGAGACCGTGGCGCCTCTTGAGGCAATGGGGCCTCCTGAGACTGGCCATCTGGAAGAGGGGCCTCTTCCGCCTCTGGTGCGCCCCTCTGCGGCGGCTGATCCTCCTCAGCCGTGATGGCGGTTTCTGTGGGCCTTCCTTGTCCCTGTTCTGCCTTATCCCGGGCTGCTGCCGTGGTTTTGATCCGGCGCTCCTCTCTGACTGCTACCAAGGCTGCGCTGGCGGAGTAGGGAGTGGCGGCGAGGTAGAGCACCAGGGGCTCCTGAGGGCGCGGGGCCACCATGACCGGTGGGCTGGTCAGGTATCTCTTGAGATCCTGGAACGCCTTGTCGGCCTCTTCAGTCCACTCGAAGGGCCCCTTTTTCTTCATTAGCTGGAAGAAGGGCAGGGCTCGTTCCCCCAACTTGGAGATGAAGCGCCCTAGCGCGGTCACGCGCCCCGTGAGCTTCTGCATTTCTCTGAGGGTCTTTGGCGGGCTCATGTCTTCCACCGCCTTGACCTTCTCCGGGTTAGCCTCGATGCCTCGGTGGGACACGAGGAGACCCAAGAGCTTCCCGAGGGGACTCCGAACACACACTTCTCTGGGTTGAGCCGTAGGTTCACTATGTTGAGGCTCACAAGGGATTCCTCCAGGTCTTGTATCAATGTCCTGGCCTCCCGAGATTTTACCACGATGTCATCGACGTAAGCTTCAACATTCTTCCCGAGCTGCGGGCCCAAGGTGATATGCATCAGCTGCTAAAAGGTCGCCCCTGCGTTACGCAGCCTGAATGGCATGCAGGTGTAGCAGTACACCCCGCACGGGGTTAGGAAGGCCGTCTTCTCGACGTCTTCCACCGCCATCTTGATCTGGTGATACCCAGAGAAGGCATCCAGGAAGCACAACAGGTCGCATTCCGCAGTGGAATCAACGATCTGGTCGATGCGGGGGAGCGGGAACGGATCTTGCGGGCACGCTTTGTTGAGGTTGGTGAAGTCGACACACATGCGTTCCTTCCCTCCCTTCTTCGGCACAACGACAGGGTTGGCCAACCAATCTGGGTATCGGACCTCATGAATGACCCCAGCGGCCTCTAATTTGCGGGTCTCTTGGACGATGAAGGCCTGCTTTTCTGTGGACTGCCGCCTGGCCTTCTGCTTCACAGGGCGCACGTTGGGGCACACGTTGAGGTGATGCTCGATTACGCTCCTGGGGATCCCTGCCAACTGGTCTGGCTCCCAAGCGAATACCTTCTTGTTTGCGCGCAGGAACACGACCAGGGCCTCCTCCTGCTCGGGTTTGAGGTGGGCGCCTATGGTGAAAGTGGCGTTGGTGGACCCGTCCTCATCGACGGGTACCTGCTTGGTTTCTGCCTTGTCTTGGGTGAACAACTGCTTCTTCTTGGCGGGCGCAGCCCCCTTGGGCTCGGGGGCCCCCAAGTCGGTAGGTTGTGCCAACGCTGCTGTCCTGAAGACGAGCTTGAGCACTCGCAGAGCGTCACCGGTATCCCCGTGCATGGTGAGGACACCGCTGCTCCCGGGCATCTTCATGAGGTTGTACACCGGGTGCGTTGCGGCCATGAACTGGGCCGGCGCTGGGTAGCCGAGGATGGCGTTGTAGGGGAGGCCGATGGGGGCGATGTCGAAGTCGACCAGCTCCATGCGGATGTTGTCGTAGGTGCCGAAGGTCACTGGGATCCGGATCTGCCCCAAGGAGCTGGACGACCTGCCCCCAACGCCTGAGAAGGGCCGGCTGGGCTGCAACCGTTCCAGGGGTATGTAGAGGAGGTTGAAGGCCTCGACTGAGAGCACGCTGAGGCCCGCCCCGCCATCGATGAGAGTTCTGGTGACGGCCACCTGGCAGATGGTGGGGGTGCATAGCATGGGGAGCGCGCCCGAGCAGGCCGAGTTGGAGGGGTGGTCCTCCGGGCTGAAGCTTAGGCCGGTCTCGGGCGCCGCCCGATCCAGGGGAGCCCCCTATCGTGTGGAAGCGACGCTGACCCGGCGGATGAACAGCTTGACGTGGTAACTTGTAGGCGGCGCCTGCGAGCCGCCCAAGAGGGCCGCGACGACTGGGGGTGTTGGTGCAGCGCGATAGGCGGGGAAGAGGTTGCGGGGCTCCATGGGTGCGCGAAGCACGCGGGACGAAGAATCAGCTGGGGTAAGCGAGTGAGTTGTGGTGCGGCCGTCTTGCCGCACGGACAAATGCCGGGACGATGCTTGCCGCTCGTCCCCTGCCGGGCTGGTGGCGGCGTTGACGGCATGTGACGGGGAACGGCGAGGGCGCCCGCCGACAGGGGCTGTCTGGGCGACGCGGGAAGCGAGGGCGGCCCGACACTCCGCGCGGGCCCGACGTGCGTCAGACATGGGCGCGATGGTCGGAGGAGAACGGAGCGGTGGAAGACGAATTCCGGCGCCCACCGTACCTGGCGCGCCAATTGTCGGATTTCGGGTTCCGGCGCACCCCTACCTGGCGCGCCAAATGTCGGATTTTGGGTTCTGGTAGACCCTTGAGGTTCGAACTCTGGGGTGCGCGCGGAGATTTCGCCTCCTACCTTCCTGCACCCCTCCGTCACGCTAGGATCAAAGCTATGAAAAGAACAACACAAGGGACACAGGGTTTATACTGGTTCGGGCCACCGTTGTGGTGTAATACCGTACTCTAGTGTGTGGTGTGGTGGATTGCCTCTTGGGCTGATGATGATGAACAGTACAAGGAAGAACAGCCTCGCGAGGGTCTGTTCTTGGCTGGGGCGATGAACTGCTGGGAGGAGTTCAGCCACCTTTCTCTATCTCTCTCTCTCTCTGCTTACCACCTCTCTACTTGTCGAGCCCTTGGAGGAGACTGAGCCGAACCCTTTGCTACGTGGGTGGCCGGTCCTATTTATAGTGGCCCTGGTCCTCTCCCCAAATATTGAGCGGGAAGGGAGCCAACAATGGCGGGCTAATTTGAAGGGGGACAACAAGTATCAACTATCCTGACAAAAGTAGTCTTCGCCTGCGCAAAGCTCTGGTGATAACGCCGTCTTGGGCTCCACGGTGACCTCCATCTCGTAGTCCTCCTGGTCTTGGTCTCCTTGCACCGAAATGGCAACCTTTGCCTGACGCCTCGGTACTCCACGGCTGCGCTTGCCCCCTTTGCACCAAAGAGGAAAGGAGGACGCTGCGCGGGCTGGCACCCGCCTGGCGCCCTGAGTCGTCATGGCTTGCGTCACGGGCACCTCACGAGGTACCCCGCCTTGATCTCTCCGCCTCCTCGTGAGCCAGCCTGATGAGGTCCTGCCTGAGGAAGCTCCGTGTCGTCCACCCCGCGAGGCTTGGCCCCTCGCAAGGGTCTTGAGTTTGTGTTGGTGAAGATGGGCCGCGCTGGCCCCCCCCCCCTTTGAGCCACGCCGCAGGCCGCAGGCAGACAAGTCTAGGAACAAAAATAAAGAACAACCCCAAATGCAACAAAGTCCCCGATCGCCCCAAATGGGCACCACTACTGATCGTCTGGAAAGGAAATGTAGTATCGTCTTGGGTCCTCATCGAACTCCCACTTGACCTCAGTCGAATCTCCTAGACCGGTATCATCGGTCCCTATATCTGGTTTTGGAAGGAATCTGTGAGCCACAGGGACTCAGCAATCTCACACCCTCGCGATCAAGACTATTTAAGCTTATAGGAAGGGTAGAAGGTATGAGGTGGAGCTGCAACAAGCACTAGCATATATGGTGGCTAACATACGCAAATGAGAGCGAGAAGAGAAGGCAAAGGCACGGTCGAGCAACTATGATCAAGAAGTGATCCTAGAGCAACCTACGTTCAAGCATAACATGAGACCATGTTCTCTTCCCAGACTCTGACGAAAAGAGACCATGACGGCCACACACTCTGTTGATTCATTTTAATTAAGTTAAGTTTCAGGTTATCTACAACCAGACATCAACAAATTCCCATCTGCCCATAACCGCGGGCACGACTTTCGAAAGATCAAATCTCTGCAGGGGAGTCCCAACTTAGCCCATCACAAGTTCTCACGATCATCAAAGGATATTCCTTCTCCCAAGACAATCTGATCAGACTCAGAATCCCGGTTACAAGACATCTCGACAATGGTAAAAAGTCCAGCAATGCCACCCGAATGTGCTGACAAATCCCGATAGGACCTGCACATATCTCGTTCTCAGGGTACACCGGATAAGCAATCCATACAACTAAAACCAGCCCTCGAGATTCCCCGAGGTGGCGCTGCAAGGGGCTCTAGTTTGGACCAATACTCAGAGGGGCACTAGCCCCCCAGGGGGGGGGGTTAAATAAAGATGACCCTCGGGCTCCGGAAACCCAAGGGAAAAAAGGCTAGGTGGCAAATGGTAAAACCAATGTTGGGCATTGCTGGAGGAGTTTTATTCAAGGCGAACTGTCAAGGGGTTCCCATTATAACCCAACCGTGTAAGGACCGCAAAATCAAGGAACATAACACCGGCATGACGGAAACTAGGGCGGCAAGAGTGGAACAAAACACCAGGCATAAGGTCGATCCTTCCACCCTTTACCAAGTGTATAGATGCATTAAGATAGACAAGATATAATAATGATATCCCACCAATAAACATGTTCCAACAAGGAACAAACTCCAATCTTCACCTGCAAGTAGCAACGCTATAAGAGGGGCTGAGCAAAGTGGTAACATAGCCAAACAACGGTTTGCTAGGACAAGGAGGGTTAGAGGTTTGACATGGCAATATGGGAGGCATGATAAGCAAGTGGTAGGTATCGTAGCGTAGGCATAGCAAAAGAGCGAGCATCTAGCAAGCAAACATATAAGTGATTTCGAGGGTATGGTCATCTTGCTTGCAAAGTTATCCGAGTTGACGTTAGCTTGATCCTCGTAAGCATACTCAACGGGTTCCTCGATCACGTACTCGTCTCCCGGCTCTACCCAAAGAAAGAACACAAGAAAAGGGAGACACAATCAACCACGTGCAAGAGGAGTTGATTTCGATCGAAATCGATATAAAGATCACCGGAATCGGATGCACGGTTTGCAAATGACAAGCAAAAGAAATATGGCATCGATCTGCGATTAACAACACGAGGCCATCTAAATGCATCAAGAACAACAAGCTACTGCACTCTAACATAGCAAAAAAATACATAGCAGGGATCCACTCAACATGCTTGACAAAAGATGAACACTGAGGTACGGCTAATTCACTCAATAGCAGGTTCAAACAAGCATGGCAAAAGTGCAAAAGATAACAGGTTACAGACTTAGTGAAAATAATATCAAGTCAGGAATTTAACATTAGTAAGCAATGTTTAGAGCAAGAAAACAACAATCTACAGGAACATATCATGGCAAAGCAAGGCATGGTATGAAGCTACTCAAAGCTTACAACAAAAGTTCCTTACTGACCATAAGCCAAAAGGGATCAGAAAATACAATGGCAACCATGTGAACATAGCAATTATCGTTAACAAATTCAGACTTAGTAGAAAACTGGAACATGGCAAAACATATATTAAGTAGGCATGTTTATGAGCTTGATGCACTCACCACAAGGCATTGCATGACAAATTAAGCATACACCCAACAAGTAGACATGGCATAGAAGCTAAGCATGGCAAGAACAACAACATAGCATGCATGGATCAACTACAACAACATCGGCAAAAATGCTTAACACGTAAACATTCTGCCAGGAACATTTTATAGCAAAAGTAGAGCTCGATTGAGTCAAGCTAGGGTGCTCCATAAATGCAAACAAAGACATGAATGGATAGAGCACCACAATATCTACAAAACATCCTTACTGATCATGCTCAAAAGAGGCATCGATCACTCTGTAGCAACATGAATACAGCAACATTATGAGGGCTACTTTGCATGCTTGTGCTAGTCACCACAGAGATCACAGAAATACATGGCAAACACCACTGTAAAAATGGCATGGCATACTTAAAAACTCATGTAGGGCTCAAGTTCATAGGAGGCACACATCAATCATGGCAAAAATGACAAAAGTCCAATTACTGCTAAGAATCTAAAAGTATTATAAACTAGCACTCTTGCAACAACATTTAGGGCATCAAGATGAGCCCAAATGGACATGGTGCAATGAGATGAAATGAAGTACTCGTCGAGACGAACAATTAGATATGCTACACGCCTGAAACGGAGCCACGGTTGCAGAGTTATGATGCAATGAGAAATGCACAAAATTACTAGGGTTAGGGCAAAAGTCAACCCTCAGATCCAGATCCAGATCGGCATGCGTTTCGAGGTGCTCGCCGGAGTTTGTCGAGGTCGCCGGAGTCCGACCGGAGCTTGCCGGGGCGGTGAGGAGGCGGTGGTGCGGTGAGGTGGTGCCGGACGATGAGGGACGCGGCGCTGGGCACGGCTGCCGGCGTCGGAGCGAGGCGGCGGGGTCGGGTCGGCGGCGACAGGGTGAGGCGGCGGTGGCCGGCGAGGTGTCCGCGGTGGCGCAGCAGTGCCGGACGGTGGGAAGAAGGCGCGGCGAGGAGGAAGACGGCGTCGGGGCGCGGGCGGGGCGCGGCCCGGTCGGGCGGCGGGGAGGGCCGGCCGCGGGCTTCGGCGGGTCGCGGTGGCGGCGAGCGCCGGTGGGACACGTGGCATGCTCTGGTTTGCCGGGGGGAGCGGGGCGGACGTGTCCGGCCCGATCGGACACGTCCGGCGGCTAGGGGAGCGGATTTTTTTAGGGTTTGGGAGGAAGAGATCCGAGATTTCAGGGGAGAGGCTATATTTATAGGTAGAGTGAGCTAGGAGGCTCCATATTGAGCATGGTTTGCGGCCACGCGATCGTGATCGAACGACCTAGATGATGGAGGGGGTTTAGGTGGGTTTTGGGCCACTTTGGAGAGGTGTTGGGATGCAACACACACGAGGCCTTTTTGGTTCCTCGGTTAACCATTGGAGTATCAAACAAAGTGCAAATGGCACAAAACTTGACAGGCGGTCTACCGGTAGTAAACCAAGGCCGCTTGGCAAGTCTCGGTCCAATCCGAAAACGTTTAACACCCGCGCACGAAAAGAGGTAGAAAGGGACACCAGAGGACATAGGAGTGCCGGAATGCAAAACGGACATCGGGGAAAATGCTCGGATGCATGAAACGAATACATATGAAAATGCGATGCACATGATGACATGATATGAGATGCATGACCAAGACCAAACAACACAAAGACAAAAACCCAACAACGAGGAAATATCATAACTTAGTGCCGGAAAAGGCAAGAGTTGGAATACAAATATGGAAGGTTACATACGTGGTGTTACAACTATTTAGTTACTTCTTTTTGCAGATGATTAATAGATCAATTCCTCATGTCCAACAATTTATTTTAGAATTTTTGGGGTTCCAGATCTTGCGCTAGCTACATATTACTACAGACTGTTCTGTTTTTGACAGATTCTGTTTTTCGTGTGTTGTTTGCTTATTTTGATGAATCTATGGCTAGTAAAATAGTTTATAAACCATAGAGGAGTTGGAATACAATAGGTTTAACACCAATATCCATAAATAATGAGTTCATTACAGTACCTTGAAGTGGTCTTTTGTTTTCTTTCGCTAACAGAGCTCACGAGATTTTCTACTTTAAGTTTTGTGTTGTGAAGTTTTCAAGTTTTGGGTGAATTTGTTGGATTATGGAACAAGGAGTTGCAAGAGCCTAAGCTTGGGGATGCCCATGGCACCCCCAAGATAATCTAAGGACACCTAAAAGCCAAAGCTTGGGGATGCCCTGGAAGGCATCCCCTCTTTCGTCTACTTCTATCGGTAACTTTACTTGGAGCTATATTTTTATTCACCACATGATATGTGTTTTGCTTGGAGCGTCTTGTATGATTTGAGTCTTTGCTTTTTAGTTTACCACAATCATCCTTGCTGTACACAACTTTTAAGAGAGCCATACATGATTTGGAATTTGTTAGAATACTCTATGTGCTTCACTTATATCTTTTGAGTTATATAGTTTTGCTCTAGTACTTCACTTATATCTTTTAGAGCACGGTGGTGGATTTGTTTTATAGAAAATATTGGTCTCTCATTCTTCACTTACATTATTTTGAGAATCTTAAATAGCATGGTAATTTTCTTAAATAATCCTAATATGCTTGGTATCCAAGAATAGTAAAAACTTTCTTATGAGTGTGTTGAATGCTATGAGAAGTTTGATGCTTGATAATTGTTTTGAGATATGGAGATGGTGATATTAGAGTCATGCTAGTTGAGTAGTTGTGAACTTGAGAAACACTTGTGTTAAAATTTGTGATTCCTGTAGCATGCACGTATGGTGAACCGTTATGTGATGAAGTCGGAGCATGATTTATTTTTTGATAGTCTTCCTTAGGAGTGGCAGTCGGGGATGAGTGATGGTCTTTTCCTACCAATCTATCCCCCCAGGAGCATGCGTGTAATACTTTGTTTTGATAACTTGTAGATTTTTGCAATAAGTATATGAGTTCTTTATGACTAATGTTGAGTCCATGGATCATACGCACTCTCACCCTTCAACCATTGCTAGCCTCTCTAATACCGCGCACCTTTCGTTGATATCATACACCCACCATATACCTTCCTCAAAACAGCCACCATACCTACCTATTATAGCATTTCCATAGCCATTCCGAGATATATTGCCATGCAACTTTCCATCGTTCCATTTATTATGGCGCACTCCATCATTGCCATATTGCTTAGCATGATCTTGTAGTTGACATCGTATTTGTGGCAAAGCCACCATTCATAATTATTTCATACATGTCACTCTTGATTCATTGCGTATCCTGGTACACCACCGGAGGCATTCATATAGAGTCATATCTTGTTCTAAGTATCGAGTTGTAATTCTTGAGTTGTAAGAAAATAAAAGTGTGATGATCATCATTATTAGAGCATTGTCCCAGTGAGGAAAGGATGATGGAGACTATGATTCCCCCACAAGTCGGGATGAGACTCCAGACAAAAAATAAAAAAAGAGAAATAAAAGTGGCCATAAAAAAAGAGAAAAGGCCCAAATAAAAAAATGAGAGAAAAAGAGAAAAGGGACAATGTTACTATCCTTTACCACACTTGTGCTTCAATGTAGCACCATGATATTCATGATAGAGAGTCTCTCATTTTGTCACTTTCATATACTAGTGGGATTTTTTCATTATAGAACTTGGCTTGTATATTCCAATGACGGGCTTCCTCAAAATGTCCTAGGTCTTCATGAGCAAGCAAGTTGGATGCACACCCACTTAGTTTCTTTTGTTGATCTTTCATATACTTATAGCTCTAGTGCATCCGTTGCATGGCAATCCCTACTCACTCACATTGATATTTATTGATGGGCATCTCCATAGCCCGTTGATACGCCTAGTTGATGTGAGACTATCTTCTCCCTTTTTGTCTTCTTCACAACCACCATTCTATTCCACATATAGTGCTATATCCATGGCTCACGCTCATGTATTGCATGAAGATTGAAAAAAATTGAGAATGTCAAAAGTATGGAACAATTGCTTGGTTGTCATCGGGGTTGTGCATGATTTAAATATTTTGTGTGGTGAAGATAGAGCATAGCCAGACTATATGATTTTTTAGGGATAACTATCTTTTGTCATGTTATTTTGAGAAGACATGATTGCTTTGCTAGTATGTTCGAAGTATTATTATTTTTATGTCAATATTAAAATTTTATCTTGAATCTTTTGGATCTGAATATTCATACCACAATTAAGAAGAATTACATTAAAATTATGCCAAGTAGCACTCCGCATCAAAAATTCTGTTTTTATCATTTACCTACTCGAGGACGAGCAGGAATTAAGCTTGGGGATGCTTGATACGTCTCCAACGTATCTATAATTTTTGATTGCTTCATGCTATAATATCTACTGTTTTAGACATTATTGGGCTTTATTATCCACTTTTATATTATTTTTGGGACTAACCTATTAACCAGAGGCCCAGCCCAGAATTGGTGTTTTTTGCCTATTTTAGGGTTTCGAAGAAAAGGAATATCAAACAGAGTCCAAACGGAATGAAACCTTCGGGAACGTGATTTTCTCACCGAACATGATTCAGGAGACTTGGACCCTACGTCAAGAAGCAAAGGAGGTGGCCACGAGGTAGGCGGCGCGCCTACCCCCCCAGGTGCGCACTCCACCCTCATGGGCCCCCTGTTGCTCCACCGTTGTACTCCTTCCTCCTATATATACCTACGTACCCCCAAACGATCAGATACGGAGCCAAAACCCTAATTCCACCGCCGTAACTTTCTGTATCCACGAGATCCCATCTTGGGGCCTGTTCCGAAGCTCCACCGGAGGGGGTATCCATCACGGAGGGCTTCTACATCAACACCATAGCCTCCCCGATGAAGTGTGAGTAGTTTACCTCAGACCTTCGGGTCCATAGTTATTAGCTAGATGGCTTCTTCTGTCTTTTTGGATCTCAATACAAAGTTCTCCCCCTCTCTTGTGGAGATCTATTCAATGTAATCTTCTTTTTGCGGTGTGTTTGTTGAGATCGATGAATTATGGGTTTATGGTCAAGATTATCTATGAATAATATATGAATCTTCTCTGAATTCTTTTATGTATGATTGGTTATCTTTGCAAGTCTCTTCAAATTATCAGTTTGGTTTGGCCTACTAGATTGATCTTTCTTGTAATGGGAGAAGTGCTTAGCTTTGGGTTCAATCTTGCGGTGTCCTTTCCCAGTGACAGCAGGGGCAGCAAGGCACGTATTGTATTTTTGCCATCAAGGATAACAAGATGGGGTTTTTATCATATTGCATGAATTTATCCCTCTACATCATGTCATCTGGCTTAAGGCGTTACTCTATTTTCATGAACTTAATACTCTAGATGCAGGCAGGAGTCGGCCTACTTGTCTCGGACGTGATGCCTATATACATGATCATAGCTAGATACTCTCAAAACTATGATCAATTCTGTCAATTGCTCAACAGTAATTCGTTCACCCACCGTAAATTACTTATGCTCTTGAGAGAAGCCACTAGTGAAACCTATGGCCCCCGGGTCTATCTTCATCATATTAATCTTCCAATACTTAGTTATTTCCTTTGCTTTTATTTTACTTTGCATCTTTATCACAAAAATACCAAAAAATGTTATCTTATCATATCTATCAGATCTCACTCTCGTAAGTGACCGTGAAGGGATAGGCAACCCCTTATCGTGTTGGTTGCGAGGAGTTATTTGTCTTGTGTAGGTACTAGGGACTTCGTGCGCAGCCTCCTACTGGATTGATACCTTGGTTCTCAAAAACTGAGGGAAATACTTATGGTACTTTGCTGCATCATCCTTTCCTCTTCAAGGAAATCCAACATAGTGCTCAAGAGGTAGCACGCAGGGAAACGTCGTTTGGCCGCTTCCTGTACAACTCACCATCTTGGATGCAGTACGCCGTGGCTTGCCGAACCACATGCTCTACATCTCACTCCTTCTCTGACAGCGCCCCTTGCATCAGATATTCTTTGAATTCCTTGGTCCAGCATCCCTCCTGAGGTTCTAGCACCAAGAGCAGGCGAGATCTTGAGGTCGGACCGCAGGCCGGGGCTCCTGAGGCAGGAGGCTGTGGGAGCTCCTCCCGAGGCTGAGCAGTGCTTGAAGGTGGCGGTGTTGCCGATGGCTTGAAGAGCCGTTCCTCAAAGACACCGGGCTCTTGTGGCTGCCGCTTGGATGCTCTCTTGGCGATGTCGTTAGCTTCCTTGTTGATGCTCCGGGGCACGTGTTGCAGCTCCAGACCCAAGAACTTCTTCTCCATCTTGCGCACCTCCGCAAGGTATGCCTCCATATGCTCGTCCTTCGGCTCGTATACTTTGTTGGAGAAGTTGATGAGGAGCTGCGAGTCGCATCTAACGGTAAGGCGCTTCACCCCCAGAGCTGCCGCGGCCTTCAGGCCAGCTATGATGCCTTCGTATTCCGTGATGTTGTTGGAGACCTTCTCGCCCTACTGAAAGCAGAGCTGCATGACGTAGTAGAGCTTATCCTGAGTGGGCGAGATGAGTAGAGATCCAGCTCCGCGCCCTAGTGCGTGAAGGCACCATCGAAGTACAGGACCCAACCATCTGGTGCCTCACTTCCTGGCGAGGTGGACATGTCTTCGCCTACTTCAAGTGTCGGGACGTCCATCCATTCCGCCACAAAATCAGCGAGCGCGGCTTCCTTGATGACCCTGGTAGTGCTGAACTCTAACTGGAATTCTTCCATCTTGATGTTCCACTTGGTGACCCTTCCAGCAAAATTGGGGCTCCTGAGCACCATCTCTAATGGGTAGGCTGAGACAACCTTGATGGGGTGCCCCTGGAAGTAGTGTCGTAGCTTGTGCGAGTCCACCAAGAGTGCGAGAAGAAGCTTTTGAGGCATGGGATATCACGCCCTCGCATCTCGCAACACAGTGCTGATGAAATACACCGGGTGTTCGATGAGGGCTGGTGTGGTGTTTCGGCTCGCGTCTTGTGGAAGTTGAGACGCCTCGTGAGGTGACGGGGCTCCTAACGCCTGATTGTTTGTGGGAATCTTGGCGGCGGCGTCCTGTTGAGCTTGGTCTTCTGCCGACGCTGCCACGGCTCTTGCGGTGCCTTCATGATCTTGTATTGCCTCAGTTGTAGCCCGACACAGCGCGCCCTTGGTTTGGTGCTCCCCCTGAACCGCCACTAGTGCTGTGCTACCGGAGTACGGGGTAGCAGTGAGGTAGAGTACTAGGGGCTCGAGGGTCCGTGGCACCACCATCACCGGAGGGCTGGTCAGGTATCTCTTGAGGTCTTGAAAAGCTCGGTCGGCCTCCAGGGTCCACTCGAATGGGCCCTTCTTCGTCATTAGCTTGAAGAAGGGTAGGGTGCATTCACCTAGCTTGGAGATGAAGCGTCCCAACGCAGTTACCCGGACAGCCAGCTTCTGCATCTTCCTAAGGGTCTGCGGTGGGCTCATGTCCTCGATGGCCTTGATCTTCTCTAGATTCGCCTCGATCCCTCTGTGGGACACGAGGAAGCCCAGCATCTTGTCGGAAGGGACACCGAACACGCACTTCTCCAGGTTAAGCTACAAGTTCACGTGGTGCGGCCTCGCGAAGGTCTCCTCCAGGTCTTGAATCAAGGTGCTCGCCTCCTGAGACTTCAGCAAAATGTCATCGACGTAGGCCTCTATGTTTCTCCCGAGCTGCCACCCTAAGGCGATGTGATTCAGTCGCTGAAAGGTTGCGCCCGCGTTGCACAATCCAAAAGGCATGCAGGTATAGCAGTACACCCCACACGGGGTCAGGAAGGCTCTCTTCTCCACATCTTCTACCGCCATCTTGATCTGGCGGTATCCTAAGAACGCATCCAGGAAGCACAACAGGTTGCACCCGGCGGTGGAGTCGACGATCTGATCGATGCGCGGGAGCGGGAACGGATCTTGGGGGAAGGCCTTGTTAAGGTTGGTGAAGTCAATGCACATCCGCTCCTTCCCGTCTTTCTTCAGCACTACGACGGGGTTCGCCAGGTATTCGGGATACCGAACCTCGTGAATGGCGCCCGCCGCCTCCATCTTGTGGGTCTCTTGGATGATGAAGGCCTGCTTCTCAGTGGACTGCCATCTCGCCCGCTGCTTCATGGGGCGTACATTGGGGCATACCCTTAAGTGATGCTGAATCACTTCCCTCGGACCTCCTACTAGCTGATTGGGCTCCCACGCAAATATATCCTTGTTTACGCGCAAGAACTTCACCAATGCTCCCTCTTGACCTTGATCGAGGCCGGCACCTATGGTAAAGGTGGCCCCTGAGGGACCGTCCTCATTGACCGACACCTGCTTCGTTTCTGCTTTGTCTTGTGTGAACAACTGCTTCTTCTTGGTCGGTACGGCTCCCTTGGGTTCGGAGGTGCCCGCGTTGGCAGGCTGCGCCACTGCGGCGGTTTTGAGGGTGAGCCTGAGCGCCGCCAGAGCCTCCTTGGTGTCCCCTTTGACAGTGAGGACGCCCTTGATCCTAGGCATCTTGATGAGGTTGTAGGCCGGATGAGTCGCTGCCATGAACTGGGCCAGAGCCGGGTACCCGAGAATGGTGTTGTATGGGAGGCCGATGCGGGCGATGTCGAAGTCGACCAGCTCAGTGCGGTAGTTGTCGCGTGTGCCGAAGGTGACGGGAAGGCGGATCTGTCCTAGAGAGCAGACAGTGCCACCACGAACTCCTGAGAAAGGCTTGCTGTGGCTGAGCCACTCGAGTGGCACATGAAGAAGGCTGAAGGCTTCCATGTAGAGCAAATTGAGGCTGGCACTACCGTCGATGAGGGACTTGGTAACAACCACGTTGGAGATGGTGGGCGTGCAGAGCATTGGGAGCATGCCCGAGCTGGCAGTGGAGTCGGGCTGGTCCTCTGAGCGGAAGGTGAGGCCGGCCTCCGGCGCAGCCCAGCCTGGCGGAGCCCCCGGGTGCTTGGAAGCGGCACCAATCTGGCAGAGGAATGGCTTGACGTGGTGATCTGAAGGCGGTGCTTGAGAGCCACCTAGCAGGGCCGCGACTGCGTGGTGCGCCGGTACCGCGTAGCGAGCAGTGAAGAGGTCGCGGAGTTCCCCCCAGGATGCCACCGTGGATCCAGGGAGGTTGAGCAGCCAGGCGCGTGTCTCGCCGGCGAGGGCCATGGGGAGCCAGTTGGCCATGACCTTGTCGTTGCCCCCGGCCTCAAGGACGGCCTCCTCGTATGCCAACAAGAAGGCAAACGGGTCTGCCGTGCCGTCGTAGCATGGCGGCATCTCCAGACTGAACTTGGGTGGCCATCACACCTACCGCAGGGCGGGGGTCAGGGCTCGGAGCCCCCTGGCCTCGTCGTCAGCACCGGCTGCTGGAGTCGGTGGCGGGGCACCTGCGATGAGGGCGAAGAGCGGTGGCGCGGAGCGCAGGCCGGTGGAGAGGAGCTACGGTGCACCCCTACCTAGCGCGCCAAATGTTGGATCACGGGTTCCGGCAAACCCTTGAGGTTCGAACTCTGGGGTGCGCGTGAAGTTCTTTCCCTCCTACCGATCTATGCCCTAGCACGCTAAGGTCTCGCGGACGAACTCAACGCACTCGCAACACAAAGACACAAGGTTTATACTAGTTGGGGCCATCAATGTGGTGTAATACCCTACTCCAGTGCGGTGGTGGTGGATTGCATCTTGGGCTGATGATGAACAATACAAGGGGAAGAACAGCCTCCTGAGGTTGAGGTGTTCTTGTGCTTGGTGTGGCTAAGGGTTGGCCTTTGATCCGATCCAGTCACCCCCCTTTTTATCAGATCGGCCCTCTCCCCTTTGGTGGTGGCTAGTCCTACTTATATAGGCCCTGGTCCTCCCCCCATATATTGAGCGGAAAGGGAGCCAACAACGGCGGCCAATTTGAAAGGGGACAGCTAGTACAAGCTATCCTGACAAAAGGTCGTCTTCGCTTGTCAAAGGTTCTGGTGGTGACGCCGTCCTGGGCTCCATGGTGACCACCGTCCTGTCGTCCTTCCGGTCTTTGTCTTGTTGCACCGATATGCAAACCTTTGCCTGATGCCTCGGTACTTCGCGCCTACGCTTGCCTCCTTAGCACCAAAGAGGAAACAAGGACGCTGTGCACGCTGGCGCCCGCCTGGTGTTGGTCGTCATGGCTCACGTCACGAGAGCCTCACGAGGTTCGTCCCACCTTGATATCTCCGCTCCTCGCGAGGCAGCCTGGTGAGGCCGCTCCTAAGGAGGTCTTGCGTCATCCGCCTCGTGAGGCTTGGCCCCTCGCAAGGGTCTTGAATGCCTTGTTGACAATGATGAGCCGTACATACCTACTAGCACAGCCACCCCATGGGCCACAGGCAGGCAAGTCTAGGGACCCCCGTTCCCAGAACGCCGACAGGACAGAAAACCCTCACCACCCAATTCAAAAAAGAAAAAAGTAAACCCTCACCATCCCCACATCACGAAAACCCTCACCCCGCCCGCCACCCCCTCGGCCCCTCTGGTATGTTCCCCATTCACACCTGCACAAGCTCCTCCGCGTCTAAGCCATGGCGCTGCCTATCATGGCGGTAAACACTTAGCTCGACGCCTGCCGCCGCCAGGCTCCCGGCAAAGCCCGCCGCATTTCGCCACTTCCGCTTGCCGCCGCCTATCGCCATCGACTTTCTCGACGCTGCTCGTGGTCGACCCAGCTCCGCTCGGTTGGGGAATCTACCGTATTGAGGGTTCTTTCTCATGGACGACAAGGTAACTAGTTTAACAAGATATTATCTCATCTCTTATCCCAGTTCATCTGCCACCTTTAATCACCCAGCGGAAATCGCCGTGAATACATTTTTATTCGAGCTGATTTGAGGGTTTTCTTTCATTCATAGAATGTACAATGCGCCTACACTTGTGCACGTGTGCGGTATGTTCAATCTCACCCTAAATCGTTTGGCATGGCCTACTTTCCTGAACATATTCTAAATATTGCTACATTTGGATAAAAGGTTGCACATGCACCATATACGTAAAAGGGGATTTTTTTCCTCTTCTTTCTATATTAGGCAAATTAATGATGTATTGTTCTTTCGATTACTCTCATTTTCCATGACATCATGTTTACCCTATCTGTTTAATTATAGATTTTTGCCCTTCGATTTCAACTGTTGTATAGTTCTTTTAATTTGGGCCCATATTTGCATGTTACCATATTTTCTTTAACAATCCTACCATTTTCTGCAGAACATCCCTCGCTATGCAATAGATTATGTAGTGCACAATTATTCCCTTTACATAGATCAAGGCCCCACAGATGTCATACTACACACAAACCATGGGTTTTCAATCGTTGCTACTGTAAGACTTGATGAACGTGGTGACTCCTATTTTGGCACTGCCTTTTGGAATGAAATTGCAAAGTTTTATGTACTGAAAGCTGGCACTAAAATTGCACTGCACATAAAAGGGCCTGGTCATGAGATATATGCTAACTTCCCCGACAAAATCATCAGTCCAGACTTTGTTTGAAGTAAGTTTCCTTTTCAACTATGTCAGATTTCGGGTTCCGGCAGACCCTTGAGGTTCGAACACTGGGGTGCGTGCGGAGATCTCTCCCCTACCGATCTATGTCCAATCTCCTCGCGTGATTTGGGCTGGAAACAACGAACAACACACGGGACACAAGGTTTATACTGGTTCGGGCCACCGTTGTGGTGTAATACCCTACTCCAACGTGTGGTGTGGTGGATTGCCTCAGGGGCTGATGAGGATCAATACAAAGGAAGAACAACCTCGCGAGAGGTGTTCTTGAGCTGGTGCGATGAACTGCTAGGGTGAGTTCAGTCGCCTCTCCCTCTCTCTCTACTAGGGTTCTACCAGATTTCTAGATGTTTTCTCCCTTCTCGGTAGATCGATGTCTCTACTCTGTGGTGGCTAGCTCTATTTATAGAGGCCCTGGGCCTCTCCCCAAATAATGCGTGGGAAGGGCGCCAACAATTGGCCATTTTGAAGGGGAACATGTAGTACAAGTTAATCTGACCAAAGGTGGTCTTCGGCTGCCAAAAGTACTGGTGATGACGCCGTCTTGGGCTCCACGGTGACCTCCGTCCTGCCGCACCGCTGGTCATGGTCTCGTTGCACCGGAATGGCAACCTTTGCCTGATGCCTTGGCCTGTGCTTGCCCCCTTTGCACCAAAGGGGAAACAAGGACACTGCGCAGGCCGGCGCCCGCCTGGTCTCGATCGTCATGGCTTGCGTCACGGGTTCCTCACGAGGTACCCCTGCCTTGATCTCTCTGCCTCCTCGCGAGCCTGCCTGATGAGGCTGCCTCTGAGGAAGCTTCATGTCGTCCGCCCCGTGAGGCTTGGCCCCTCGCGAGGGTCTTGAGCTTGAGCTGATGAAGATGGGCCGCGCTCGGCCCCCACTTGAGCCACGACGCAGGCCGCAGGTAGGCAAGTCTGGGGACCCCCGTTCCCAGAACGCCGACAGTAGCCCCCAGGCCCAAGGCGCGCCCGGGCTTGGCCTAGCAGGAAAACAAAGGGGCAAGCAAAGCGCCATGGGCCCCAACAGCCTGCGGCCTTGGGCGCCGCGTGGCGATTGATTGGACGTGGGTGTCTGCGCTTCCCCATGATGCCTTGGCAACTGTCCATCTAACAAAAGAGGTGCCCGGGCCAGACTTACTTGCTTCGTTCTCCTTCACCTCGCTCCAGATCCCCTTTCTCCCTCTCCTCCTTCTTGCTTCTGAAATCCTCCAGATCTGTTTCAATCCTTCTCATCCGGCACGCCATGGCGCCTCGCAAGTCCCCGACCAAGGCCTGGTACTCGTCGGCCCTGGATTCCGCGAACCTTTCAGAGAAGAACCTCGCCCTTACACGCCTGATGGCGGTGGCGCAGGGAAGCAAGGGGGCGACTATGCTCTAAGGCCGGCTCCGACTAGCCTGAAGCCAAGGGGAGCACCTTCTATCCGCTCTTTATGAGCGCCATTGTCGCCGGTCTGGTGCCTCCTTTCTCTGAGTTCTTCTTTGCTGTTCTCTGCCAGTACAACTTGCAGGCTCTTCATCTCCACCCCAACTCTGTTCTTCTCCTGGCGATCTTTGCCTACTACTGTGAGGCTCATGTCGGGGTGAAGCCCTCGGTGGCCTTGTTGCGCCACTACTTTTCCCTCCGGGTTTCTGGTGTCCATGTCTCCGCATGTCCGAGCTTCATCGCGTACTCCAATTCCAATGCCATCTCGAAGCCTAGGAAGAGGATCGAAGGCTTCCGGAGCAAGTGGGTCATGGTGGACGCCGGGCGTCTCCACCCCCGTCTGGTGCTGCCTACGGGGCAACCCAAGGCCGTCGACGCATGGTCCCGCGCGGAGCTTGTCAACCCCCGTGCGAGGGCGGTGCTAAAGAGGATGGATGCAGACCTGAGGCCAAGCAACTTGGGGGCGGCGAACCTGACTGGAGCCACGCTCCTGAGGGAGTTCCTGGAGCACCGGGTGGCTCCACTCTAGGAGCACTCCCGTTGTGGAGGCTTGGGGAAGCGGGCACTGCCTTGCTCCTGAGCTCGGAGGCCCTGACCGACGAGAATCTGGTCGCGGCCCTCCATTCCTTGGTTGGGGGAGATGTGGCGAAGCCGGTGGGCGCCCCCGTCCCCCTGTTCCTTCTCAACGACTGGGAGCAGGTGGTGAACACCATGCCCACCTTCAACGGTGAGGGGCTGATGCCCGCGGTAGCTCCCAAGGATCTTGCGGCGCTGGCGATGGTGGACGTGTCCTCCGGCAGCTCCAGCGAGAGTGTGGAGGAAGAAGAGGCTAAGGAGGAAGAGTCCGTCTTCGAGGCGACTGGCGTGGAGTCGGGGGAGTCCTTCCCTCGGCTCAGGTCTCGGGCCCTCCGCTCCATGCCGTATGACGATGATGCCGCCGCCGGGCGAGGAGGGGAGGACTCTCCCTTGGTCATGATACGTCTCCAATGTATCTATAATTTTTGATTACTCCATGCTATATTATCTACTGTTTTGGGCAATATTGGGCTTTATTATCCACTTTTATATTACTTTTGGGACTAACCTATTAACAGGAGGCCCAGCCCAGATTTGCTGTTTTATGCCTATTTTAGTGTTTTGAAGAAAGGGAATATCAAACGGAGTCGAAATGGAACGAAATCAACTAGAGAAGTTATTTTTGGAAGGAAACACACCTGATGGACTTGGACTCTACGTCAGAAGATACGGGAGCTACCCACAAGGGTGGGGGCGCGCCCACCCCCCTAGGGCGTGCCCCCTGCCTTGTGGGGCCCCCGTGGCTCTCCTGGCGTGCTTCTTCTGCCTATATAACTCCGTATACCCTAAGACTTCCAGAACGGGAGATTAGATCGGGAGTTCCGCCGCCGCAAGCCTCTGTAGCCACCAAAAGTCAATCGAGACCCTGTTCCGGCACCCTACCGGAGGGGGGATCCCTCGCCGGTGGCCATCCTCATCATCCCGGCGCTATCCATGACGAGGAGGGAGTAGTTCTCCCTTGGGGCTGAGGGTATGTACCAGTAGCTATGTGTTTGATCTCTCTCTCTCTCGTGTTCTTGAGGTGATACGATCTTGATGTATCATGAGCTTTGCTATTATAGTTGGATCTTATGTTTCTTCTCCCCCTCTTCTCTCTTGTAATGAATTGAGTTTCCCCTTTGAAGTAATATAATCGGATTGAGTCTTTAAATACTTGAGAACACTTGATGTATGTCTTGCCGTGGATATCTGTGGTGACAATGGGATATCACGTGATTCACTTGATGTATGTTTTGGTGATCAACTTGCGGGTTCCACCCATGAACCTATGCATAGGGGTTGGCACACGTTTTCGTCGTGATTCTCCGGTAGAAACTTTTGGGCACTCTTTGAGGTCCTTTGTGTTGGTTGAATAGATGAATCTGATATTGTGTGATGCATATCGTATAATCATACCCACGGATACTTGAGGTGACATTGGAGTATCTAGGTGACATTAGGGTTTTGGTTGATTTGTATCTTAAGGTGTTATTCTTGTACGAACTCTAGGGCTATTTGTGACACTTATAGGAATAGCCCAACGGATTGATTGGAAAGAATAACTTTGAGGTGGTTTCGTACCCTACCATAATCTCTTCGTTCGTTCTCTGCTATTAGTGACTTTGGAGTGACTCTTTGTTGCATGTTGAGGGATAGTTATGTGATCCAATTATGTTAGTATTGTTGAGGGAACTTACACTAGCAAAAGTATGAACCCTAGGCCTTATTTCCTATCATTGCAATACCGTTTACGCTCACTTTTATCACTTGCTACCTTGCTGTTTTTATTATTTCAGATTACAAATACCTTTATCTACTATCCATATACCACTTGTATCACCATCTCTTCGCCGAACTAGTGCACCTATACAACTTACCATTGTATTGGGTGTGTTGGGGACACAAGAGACTCTTTGTTATTTGGTTGCAGGGTTGCTTGAGAGAGACCATCTTCATCCTACGCCTCCTACGGACTGATAAACCTTAAGTCATCCACTTGAGGGAAATTTGCTACTGTCCTACAAACATGTACACTTGCAGGCCCAACAACGTCTACAAGAAGAAGGTTGTGTAGTAGACATCAAGCTCTTTTCTGGCGCCGTTGCCGGGGAGGCAAGGAAAGCGGCACTAACACACCCCGTCAACTAAGCTCTTTTCTGGCGCCGTTGCCGGGGAGGTGAGTGCTTGAAGGTATATCTTTAGATCTTGCAATCGAGTCTTTTAGTTTCTTGTTTTATTACTAGTTTAGTTTATAAAAGAAAACTATAAAAATGGAATTGAGTTTGTCTCATACGCTTCACCTTTTTAATATCTTTCGTGAGTATGATGGAAAGGATAATTGTGCTCAAGTGCTAGAAGGAGAAATCTATAAAATGTTTGGCACTAAATATTTGAATGATGAGCATGATTGCAATGTTGTTAGTATTAATTCCTTGAATATCCATGATGCTAATGATATTCAAAGCCACAAGCTTGGGGAAGCTATGTTTAATGAAGATGATATTTTTTGTCCCCCAAGTTTTGATGAGCAAATTTATTATGATGAGAGCATGCCTGCTATCTATGATGATTATTGTGATGACATGTATGCTTTAAAGAATAATGATAACAATGAAACTTGTCATCTTGATTTCAATTTTCAATCCCATGATAGTTATTTTGTTGAGTTTGCTCCCACTATTATTCATGAGAAGAAACATGCTTATGTGGAGAGTAGTAAATTTTCTATGCTTGTAAATCATGAAAAGAATGATTTTGGTGCTGGTTATATTGTTGAATTAATTCATGATGCTACTGAAAATTATTACGAGGGAGGAATATATGCTTGTAGGAATTGCAATAATATCACGTTTCCTCTCTATGTGCTTAAAGTTTTGAAGTTATGCTTGTTTTACCTTCCTATGCAAGTTGATTATTGCTCCCATAAGTTGTTTGTTCACAAAATCCCTATGCATAGGAAGTGGGTTAGACTTAAATGTGCTAGTCATATTCTTCATGATGCTCTCTTTGTGTTTCAATTCTTATCCTTTATGTGAGCATCGTTGAAATCATCATGCCTAGCTAGGGGCGTTAAATGATAGCGCTTATTGGGAGGCAACGCAACTTTATTTTTATTCCTTACTTTTTGTTCCTGTTTAGTAATAAATAATCCATCTATCCTCTGTTTATATGTGGTTTTATGCTTTTAATTAGTGTTTGTGCCAAGTAGAACCTTTGGGAAGACTTTGGGAAAGTCTTGTTGATCATGCTGAAAAAACAGAAACTTTAGCGCTCACGAGAATTGCTGCCATTTTTATTTGGAGAGTGATATTTAGTTAAATATTTTTGCATATGATTAATAGATAAATTCCTCAGGTCCAACAATTTATTTTAGAATTTTTGGGGTTCCAGAAGTTTGCGTTAGTTATAGATTACTACAGATTGTTCTGTTTTTGACACATTCTGTTTTTCGTGTGTTGATTGCTTATTTTGATGAATCTATGGCTAGTAAAATAGTTTATAAACCATAGAGAAGTTGGAATACAGTAGGTTTAACACCAATATAAATAAAGAATGATTTTATTACAGTACCTTGAAGTGGTGATTTATTTTCTTATACTAACGGAGCTTACGAGTTTTCTGTTAAGTTTTGTGTTGTAAAGTTTTCAAGTTTTGGGTAAGGATTCGATGGACTATGGAATAAGGAGTGGCAAGAGCCTAAGATTGGCGATGCCCAAGGCACCCCAAGGTAATATTCAAGGATAGCCAAGAGCCTAAGCTTGGGGATGCCCTGGACGGCATCCCCTCTTTCGTCTTCGTTCATCGGTAACTTTACTTGGAGCTATATTTTTATTCGCCACATGATATGTGTTTTGCTTGGAGCGTCAATTTATTTTGTTAGGATTTGCTTTATGTTATTTAGAACAATGTTTTGCATATTTTATTTCAATAAAAGTGGCATTGATAGCCTTT
Source organism: Triticum aestivum (assembly GCF_018294505.1). Classification (NCBI taxonomy): domain Eukaryota; kingdom Viridiplantae; phylum Streptophyta; class Magnoliopsida; order Poales; family Poaceae; genus Triticum; species Triticum aestivum. The sequence goes on along the minus strand of NC_057806.1, from coordinate 371,832,589 downwards.
ACTATGCCTATGTTACAAGTATACATGTTGCTGTTTGAAAACAGAAAGTTTACCGCTGTTGCAATAATTCCCTAGAAAATTCATAATGTGATAAAATGTTGAAACCTTTTGCATATTAAGCTCTGATAAATTTAATACAGTGGGAATTTTATTTCATAATTTTTGGAGTTAGGGAAGTATGGATGTTGCAGCATTCTTTACAGACTATCCTGTTTAGGCAGATTGCTGTTATGTTTGCATTGTTTGCATATGATTGCTTCTTTAATGATTCTATTTGACGATAGGACTATTAAATATGCAGAGACATTTAGTATGCAATGTTGAATAATAATTTTAGTGATTTTCTACAGTAGAGTACGATAAGGTTTTGGCAATGGTTTATACTAACTTATCTCACGAGTCCTTGTTGAGTTTTGTGTGGATGAAGCTTTTGAGATTTAGGGAGACCATGATATGAGAGGAATTAAGGAGATACAAAAGCTCAAGCTTGGTGATTCCCAAGGCACCCCAAGATAATATTTCAAGAAGTCTCAAGCATCTAAGCTTGGGGATGCCCCGGTTGGCATCCCACCTTTCTTCTTCAACAATTATCGGTTACTTTCGGTTGATCCTAAGTTTTTGCTTCTTCACATGATGTTTGTCATTCTTAGAATGTCATTATTTTGCTTTGCTTGATGTTTGAATAAAATACCAAGATCTGAAATTCTTAAATGTTAGAGAGTCTTCACATAGTTTCATAACTATTCAACTACTCATTGATCTTCACTTATATCTTTCGGAGTAGTTTGTCATTTGCTCTAGTACTTCACTTATATCTTTTAGAGCATGGTGGTAGTTTTATTTTGAATAAATAGATGAAATCTCATGCTTCACTTAGATTATTTTGAGAGTCTTAATAGCATGGTAATTTGCTTAAAATCCTAATATGCTAGGTATTCAAGAATAATAAAATTCTCTTATGAGTGTGTTGAATACTAAGAGAAGTTTGATACTTGATGATTGTTTTGAGATATGAGGATGGTAATATTAGAGTCATGCTAGTTGAGTAGTTGTGAATTTGAGAAATACTTGTGTTGAAGTTTGTGATTCCCGTAGCATGCACGTATGGTGAACCATTATGTGACGAAGTCGGAGCATGATTTATTTGTTGATTGTCTTCCTTATGAGTGGCGGTCGGGGACGAGCGATGGTCTTTTACTACCAATCTATCCCCCTAGGAGCATGCGCGTACTACTTTGCTTTGATAACTTCTAGATTTTTGCAATAAGTATGTGAGTTCTTTATGACTAATTTGAGTCCATGGATTATACACACTCTCACCCTTCCACCTTTGCTAGCCTCTCTAGTACCGCACAACTTTCGCCGGTACCATAAACCCACCACATACCTTTCTCAAAACAGCCACCATACCTACCTATTATGGCATTTCCATAGCCATTCCGAGATATATTGCCATGCAACTTTCCACCATCCAGTTTATCATGACACATTCATCATTGTCATATTGTGAGCATGATCATGTAGTTGACATAGTATTTGTGGCAAAGCCACCGTTCATAATTCTTTCATACATGTCACTCATGCATCATTGCATATCCTGGTACACCGCTGGAGGCATTCATATAGAGTCATACTTTGTTCTAGTATCGAGTTGTATCATTGAGTTGTAAATAAATAGAAGTGTGATGATCATCATTCAATAGAGCATTGTCCCAAAAAAGAAAAAAAAAGAGAGAAAGGCCATAAAAAAGGAAGGCCAAATAAAAAAAATAAAGGCCAAAAAAAGAAAGGCCAAATAAAAACTAAAAAAGGGGCAATGCTACTATCCTTTTACCACACTTGTGCTTCAAAGTAGCACCATGTTCTTCATATAGCGAGTCTCATATATTGTGCTTCAAAGTAGCACCATGTTCTTCATATAGAGAGTCTCATATGTTGTCACTTTCATATACTAGTGGGAATTTTACATTATAGAACTTGGCTTGTATATTCCAATGATGGGCTTCCTCAAAATGCCCTAGGTCTTCATGAGCAAGCGAGTTGGGTGCACACCCACTAGTTTCTTTGTTGAGCTTTCATATACTCATAGCTCTAGTGCATCCGTTGCATGGCAATCCCTAATCACTCACATTGATATCTATTGATGGGCATCTCCATAGCCCGTTGATACGCCTAGTTGATGTGAGACTATCTTCTCCTTTTTGTCTTCTCCACAACCACCATTCCATTCCACCTATAGTGCTATGTCCATGGCTCACGCTCATATATTGCGTGAAGATTGAAAAAGTTTGAGAACATCAGAAGTATGAAACAATTGCTTGGATTGTCATCAGGGCAGTGCATGATTCAAATATGTTGTGTGGTGAAGATGGAGCATAGCCAGACTATATGATTTTGTAGGGATAGCTCTCTTTGGCCATGTTATTTTGAGAAGACATAATTGCTTTATTAGTATGCTTGAAGTATTATTATTTTTATGTCAATATGAACTTTTGTCTTGAATCTTTTGGATCTGAATATTCATATCACAAGTAAGAAGAATTACATTGGAATTATGCCAACTAGCATTCCACATCAAAAATTAACTTTTTTATCATTTACCTACTCGAGGATGAGCAAGAATTAAGCTTGGGGATGCTTGATACATCTCCAACGTATCTATAATTTTTGATTGCTCCATGCTATATTATCTACTGTTTTGGGCAATATTGGGCTTTATTATCCACTTTTATATTACTTTCGTGACTAACCTATTAATCGGAGGCCCAGCCCAGATTTGCTGTTTTATGGCTATTTCAGTGTTTTGAAGAAAAGGAATATCAGACGGAGTCAAAATGGAATGAAATCAACTGGAGAAGTTATTTTTGGAAGGAAACACACCTGATGGACTTGGACTCTACGTCAGAAGATACGGGAGCTGCCCACGAGGGTGGGGGCGCGCCCACCCCCCTAGGGCGCGCCCCCCTGCCTCGTGGGGCCCCCATGGCTCCCCTGACGTGCTTCTTCTGCCTATATAAGTCCGTATACCCTAAAACTTCTAGAACAGGGATATTAGATCGGGAGTTCCGCCGCCGCAAGCCTCTGTAGCCACAAAAAGTCAATCGAGACCCTGTTCCGGCACCCTACCGGAGGGGGGGATCCCTCACCGGTGGCCATCTTCATCATCCCGACGTTCTCCATGACGAGGAGGGAGTAGTTCTCCCTCGGGGCTGAGGGTATGTACCAGTAGCTATGTGTTTGATCTCTCTCTCTCTCGTGTTCTTGAGGTGATACGATCTTGATGTATCGCGAGCTTTGCTATTATAGTTGGATCTTATGTTTCTTCTCCCCCTCTTCTCTCTTGTAATGAATTGAGTTTCCCCTTTGAAGTAATCTTATCGGATTGAGTCTTTAGAGACTTGAGAACACTTGATGTATGTCTTGCCATGGATATCTGTGGTGACCATGGGATATCACGTGATTCACTTGATGTATGTTTTGGTGATCAACTTGCGGGTTCCGCCCATGAACCTATGCATAGGGGTTGGCACACGTTTTCGTCATGATTCTCCGGTAGAAACTTTTGGGCACTCTTTGAGGTCCTTTGTGTTGGTTGAATAGATGAATCTGAGATTGTGTGATGCATATCATATAATCATACCCACGGATACTTGAGGTGACATTGGAGTATCTAGATGACATTAGGGTTTTGGTTGATTTGTATCTTAAGGTGTTATTCTAGTACAAACTCTAGGGCTGTTTGTGACACTTATAGGAATAGCCCAACGGATTGATTGGAAAGAATAACTTTGAGGTGGATTCATACCCTACCATAATCTCTTCGTTCGTTCTCCGCTATTAGTGACTTTGGAGTGACTCTTTGTTGCATGTTGAGGGATAGTTATGTGATCCAATTATGTTAGTATTGTTGAGGGAACTTACACTAGCAAAAGTATGAACCCTAGGCCTTATTTCCTATCATTGCAATACCGTTTACGCTCACTTTTATCACTTGCTACCTTGCTGTTTTTATTATTTCAGATTACAAATACCTTTATCTACTATCCATATACCACTTGTATCACCATCTCTTTGCCGAACTAGTGCACCTATGCAATTTACCATTGTATTGGGTGTGTTGGGGACACAAGAGGCTCTTTGTTATTTGGTTGCAGGGTTGCTTGAGAGAGACCATCTTCATCCTACACCTCCTATGGATTGATAAACCTTAGGTCATCCACTTGAGGGAAATTTGCTACTGTCCTACAAACCTGTGCACTTGCAGGCCCAACAACGTCTACAAGAAGAAGGTTGTGCAGTAGACATCAGGCCACGAGGAAGGGCACGTCGGGGCTGGTTCCCTCAGGGTCCGCTCCGATCCCTGGGCGGTCTGAAGCTAGCCCCAGCCCTCCCGACGTGGCTTCTGCTTTCGGCCCTCCCGAGGCTGACCCAAGCTGCAGGCTCTCGGGTTTCAAGTTCGGTCGGAAGTTGATTGGGTCCGCGAGCGACGACCAGTAAGTGCTTGATTCCTGCTTTGCTTGGTTTCTGCCGCCAAGGTTGATGTCCATATTCTCTTGTCAGGCCGGCACCTGCGGCGAAGAGGTTGAGAGGGGCTTCCTCGGCTCCGCTTGGGGCGAGTCCATCTGTCGTGGCGGTGCATTCGTCCGCTGGGGAGGAAGATGGCGCGGCTCGCGCCTCCCTGGTCCTATCGTCCTAGTGAGGCCGTCTGGGATGCCCTGGCGCGGAGTTAGCCCCCGTGGCCCCGTTGACCCTGGAGTCGACTGCGCTCGATGCTACAGCTGGGGCGACCAAGGCCCAGGGCGTTCCTTCCTGCCAAGCCGTGATCGCGCCGCCGTCTTCTTCGCCTGCTCTGCCGGTTCCCGCTTCTTCTGCTTCCTCTGCCGCCGTCCTGGACCAGGTCGCCAGCGAACTGAGACAGCTGCGGGAGGATCTTCTGAGTGCGAACCCTCGCCTAGTGGCCAGGCGCCTGGAGCTAGCTTCTGGCTGGGCCCGTTCTGCTGCCTCTGTCCGAGCAGCGCTGAGCCAGGCCATGGCGGCCTCCGATGGGAGAAGTAGGCCGCCAACCAAGCCAAGGACGCCCGCGACGCTGCCCTGGGAGACGCTGCGGCTGCCAAGGCTCGCTGCAAGGAGCTGGAGGTCGAGCTGCAAGGCCTACGCGACAAGCTCGCCAAGGAGGTCCACGGCTGCCAGGAGAAAGAGAAGGAGATGAAGGTTCGGGAGGCTGCCGTCAAGGACCTGGACGCCAAGCTCGATGACCGCCACGGCGAGCTGGAGACGCTGGAGCGGTCACTGCAGGCGGAGAGGGTCGAGCTGGACACCAAGGCGAAGTTCCTGGCGGAGGATCGGGTGGCCTTCGCAAAGATGGAGAAGAGGGCTCGCGCCGCGCTAAAAACGCTTTACGAGAGCGGCTTGGAGGAGCCGCTGGCCGGCGCGAAGGACGGCCCCGCCGAGCTACTTCCCTTCCTGGTCCGCGCGCTTGAAGATGTCATAGACGTCCTTGGCCCCACGGTCGAGGCCGAGGCGCGCGCCCTGTCATCGGCGGTGCTGACGCGTGTCCTCAGCCACGTCTAACTGCATGACCCCGACGTCGACCTCGACGGCCTGCTGGAGCCCATGAGCGGCGACCTTGCCGCCGCTGCCGCTGAGGCCGTGGAAGGCCGAGCCAAAGCTTTGCTGGGAAGGTTCCACGCCTTTAGCATCTTGCCCGGGCGCGGTGCCGCCCCCCTCTTTGTTGTCTGCTAGCAGACGGCAAAGATAAAAAAAGCGGACGACAAAGGCTTGGCGGACGGCAAAGGCTAACTAACCTAACCTAACTAACGGCCGATCGAGCCCCCACCCCCCGCCCGTTACTCTCCCTGTTTCTCTCCCTCTCTCCTCCCCGACGCCCCGCCACCAGATCCACCCACCGCCGCCGCGCCACCCGGCGCCGCCCCCGCCACCCGCCGCCGCCCCCGCCACCGCCCCGCTTGCCCCGTCGCCCCCCCCCCCGTCGCCCGCACCCCACTCGCCGTCGCCCCGTCGCCCCGTCGCCCCCACCCCGCTTGCCCTGTCGCCCCACCACCTCACCGCCCCCACCCCACCCGCCGACGCCCCGTCGCTCCACCATCCCGCCGCCCTGGCGTGCCACCACGTCGCCCCGGCGCGCCACCACATCGTTGGCCCACCTGCCCCACTGCCCCGACCGCCCCATTGGCCCGACGCGCCGCCACGTCGCCGGCCCACCCACCCCACTGCCCGACCGTCCCATTGCTCCGGTGAGTTATTTTTTTCTTCAGTTTTTTCATTTTTTGCTGTTTAATTGTTAGTGTTAGATTTAGTCCTAGATATGTGTTAGTGTTAGTGTTAGATTTAGTGCTACATATGTGTTAGTGTTAGATTTAGTGCATGTGTTTTAGATGAAAAAAGATGAAAAAAGAAGAAGAAAAGAAGTAGAAGAAAAAGAATATGCAGAAGAAAAGAAGAAGAAGAAGAAGAAGAAGAAGAAGAAGAAGAAAAGTAGAAGAAGTAGAAATAGAAGAAGAAGAAGAAAAGAAAAGAAGTAGAAAAAAGATGAAAAAAGAAGAAGAAGAAGAAGAAGAAGAAGAAGAAGAAAAGAAGTAGAAGAAGAAGAAAGGAAGAAAAGAAAAGGAGTAGAAAAAGATGAAAAAAGAAGAAGAAGAAGAAGAAGAAAAGAAGTAGAAGAAGTTGAAGAAGAAGACAAGAAGAAACGAAAAGAAGTAAAAGAAGTAGAAAAAAGATGAAAGAAGAAGAAGAAGAAAGCAAAGAAGAAGAAGAAGAAGAATAAGAAGAAGAAGAGAAAGAAAGAAGAAGAAGAAGGATAGAAGGAAACACCCCGACCCCGACACCCCGACCCCCTGACCCCGACACCCTGACCCCAACACCACACCCCGACACCCCGACCCCGACACCAGACCCCGACACCCCGACCCCCTGACCCCGACACCCCGACCCCGACACGACACCCCGACACCCCGACCCCAACACGACACCCCGACCCCTTGACCCCGACTCCGACACCACACCCCGACCCCGACACGACACCCCGACACCCCGACCCCGTGACCCCGATACTCCGACCCTGACACCACACCCCGACCCCCTGACCCCCTAACCCCGACACCCCGACCCCGATACCACAACCCGACCCTCCGACCCCGAAACAGCACCCCGACCCCGACATGGCACCCCGACACTGACACGACACCCCGACCCCCTACACCTCCCAAAAAGGTGCTCTTTGGCCTTCCTGTCAGGACCCCGATTCCAAGTCACATCGATCTAGCCGGTAACACCTCATATCACTTTGCGGACTCATGCACGGTATCCCCACGGGTGTCGCCTTACCATGGCCCAGGACCGTTTGCGCCTTTTGTCCCACGTATATGATAGTGTCGCTAGCATCCATATGACAGAGAACCTGTCCCAACATGACTAGTCGTGAACCCAAAGTGGCACTAACATACGGGGACATGCATACATGAATCAACGTCGAGCATGTCGGTCAGCAGCGTGTGAATCCGAGCTGTAGCACTGAGCTAACAGGACTCCGATGAATCGGGCTGTAGCAGGCTAGGCAGGACTCCGGATGTCACCGCGTGACATTTCCCCTAAGGGACAGACACAGGAACAAAGTGAATCACACACCGGCCAGTCAAGTGTTCTGGAGCAGTAGTGCGGGGCTAGCAGGACTCTGGTGAACTGGGCTGTAGCGAACTACTATGGCTCATGGAAGCACAAGACTACATTTCCCCATAAGAGAGGCTACCAAGGATAAACAACTAGGTTGTCGGATCCCACACATACCAAGCATTTCAATTATACACACAATATGCTCGATATGTGAAAATACAACATGGCATCACAACATAACTCTACGACTCAAGTATTTATTCATTAGGCTCCGAGGAGCCAAGTATTACAATCATGGTCTCATGACCCAACATACAGAGCATACAAGCATCAAGGGAATCTGTAACACCCCGAGACCGATGTGCCAGTTGTCGTCCAGTTATTCGCCGTCGTTGCCTTGTCATTTGCTTGCGTGTTGCATTGCATCATGTCATATTGCCATCATCTCATAAATCTTTTGCAACTCAACTAAATAAATGGCATGGATCTTTGATCCATTTAAATCGAGGGAACTCACATGGTGATGTCTCTTTATAACATATATCATCCCACTATTATTAGGGAGCTATAAGTAATATTCCATTAACTATGGAATCACCATAACACACTTGCAATTTAATTCCATGCCTCTTATGCTTCAAGTTGCACCTCCAAACTTTGCCAACAATTCTTTTCCCATTTTTCGAGGCTCCTCCTAAATTCTCAATATTTTTGGACCTACCGAATGCCCACTTCTTATTCAAACTCTTTTGGATTTAAATTCAAACGAGTTCGAATCCAATCTTCACGCACACGCTCACTTCTATTTTCTTGGCCCAAGCTCATTTTTGTGAGTCCGGAAAAATTATCCCAGTGCCCAAATTCCTTCTCCAACCTTTTCTTTCTCTTATTTGTGCCTTTGCTATTTGCTATTTTGGCAAATAAAAGGAAATGAGGAAAAGAGTAGGAGAGAGAGCAGCCCAGCAGGCCCCTGGTTGTTTTCCTCTCCATTAGGCCGGCCTCCCAAGGCCCACTCCCCAGCTAACCCTAGCGCAGGGAGAGAGCCCATCGTCTCTCCCTCTCGATCCCTTCTCTCCCTCGGTCCCTCCTCCAGGGCCGCCACCCCGTTCTCGATCCCCACTCGCTCGCCACATCTCTCTCGACCCCCCTCGTCCTCCTCCCGATCACGCCGCCAAGGGAAGCCTCGGCTCCATCCCAATCCTCCGCCACCCCGCGCCCGATCCCGCTCTTCCTTGCGCCCTCCGGCGAGCTCGCCCGCCCGCGCCTTCTTCTCTTGCCGCAGCCGCCGTGACCCCGCCGTCGTCGCGCCCTTCTGCCGCTGCTCTACTGCCGCCCCTCCATGTCGCCCGCTCCTCTGCTCGAGGGCCTCCCCGTTCGATGTGTCATCGCGAGCTCCTTCTGCTCCCACTGTTCCCTGTCTCCATCGTCTGCATCGCCTCCACGGCTCCTCCGCACCACCAGGAACCGCCGCGCCGCTCCGGCGATCCAGCCCGCTGGCGACCTCGACCCTTCCAGGGTCTCCCTAGCCTCTCGACCCACCGCTACAGTGGTCCGGCGCCCCAGGCTCGTCAGCGCCCGTGCCTCCTCCTCCCTCCGTTCGGCCTGCACCACCGGCCATCTTCTCCTGCTGCCTCAGCAGCCCCTTCACGGCCAACTCCTGAGACCTCCACCTCCTTGCTGCCCGATGGGGTTTGTTTTTCCCCTCTTGTGGACGCCAATAGCCGGCAACCAGGGATGTCAAGGACGCCTTCATGGTTTCTTTCGCTAAGTGCCGACGCCCGCAGATTTTGGGACACGCCAAGTCCCACTTAAAGATGTTCCACTTCATCCGATGTGGATTTCGACAAGTACCACGATGCTTGGATCCCTCAGATATGTCGAGTTTGACTACACTACGGGACGAAGAACGCCAAGTACCTCTCCGAAAACGAACGTTTACTACTACGTCCGGAGGCATCGGATCCGTCAAGTCCGAAGACCCAAGTACCATGACGCCAAGTACCAGGACGACGAGGACCACCAAGTTCATCTTCCGCCGTCTCCGAAATCGTCAAGTACCGCTACGAGATGTGCAACTACTTCCACTACGAAACGAGAACAACTACTTCCATTACCGCCGTCCCGAGAACGTCTACTTCCTCTACTTTGCACCGAACCCGAACCGTCGTCGTTTGCACGCTTCGAAGATATAACCACCGAGACGATGACCCGCGAAATGAATGCATGTTGTGTGATGTATGAGATGCACCCTTGTTCTCCTTGAGTCTGAAATTGTCGATGCACGCCGCCCCTCTTTTGCCTTGCCACCCACATGTGGGAACTCGGTATCCGAGATCACCCCACCATCCCTGCTTGTCACGTTCCGCACACTTCTCCTTTGCATCGGTATCTCAATCGAGTTACCAGAACCGGAACGTTGCCGTGGTACTGTTTCCGTTATCGTCGCTGTGGCATCCTTTCTTTCCGCCGCGATGACATATGCTCCATATAATGCTCTTGTCAACTTATACATAATTATTGCATAAAACTTGAACATATCATCCGCATCATGTTAACAACATCAAGAATATTTAAAATTGTTGTTTGTATTAATTTGCTATATGCATATGGGGATTTACCGGATTTGTCATTTGCTATAGCCGGCCCCATTTAAATTGTTTAGATAGATAATCCCTTTATGTTTCACCTCTTGACATGCTTAACAACATTTAATTTTGGTGAGTACCTAACCGAGATCGAACTAAATAACTTGAATGTGGTGTTTCGTCAATATGCAACGGATTTGCATATTGAGCTCCACTTAATCTGTAGGATTGTTTGTTGCATATTGCCATGCCTTTTTAAACCAGACATGCATCATACTTGTTTGCGCATCGTGCCATGCTTTTGTGATGATTGTTTACTATGTTGTTTGCTTCTTTCCGGTGTTGCTTCTTCGGGTTGGTTCCGATAACGTCGTGTTTGTGAGGACCCGTTCGACTACGTCCGTTTGTCTTCTTCTTGGACTCGTTCTTCTTCCTTGTGGGATTTCAGGCAAGATGATCATACCCTCGAAATCACCACTATCTTTGCTATGCTAGTTTTGCTCGCTCTTTTGCTATGCCTATGCTGTGATACCTACCACTTTCTTATCATGCCTCCTACTTTGTTCAACCAAGCCTCTAACCCACCTTGTCCTAGCAAACCGTTGATTGGCTATGTTACCGCTTTGCTCAGCCCCTCTTATAGCGTTGTTAGTTGCAGGTGAAGATTGAAGTTTGTTCCTTGTTGGAACATGGAGATGTTGTTCCTTGTTGGAACATGTTTACTCATTGGGATATCACTATATATCTTATTAACTTAATGCATCTATATACTTGGTAAAGGGTGGAAGGCTCGGCCTTATGCCTGGTGTTTTGTTCCACTCTTGCCGCCCTAGTTTCCGTCATATCGGTGTTATGTTCCCGGATTTTGCATTCCTTACGCGGTTGGGCTATTATGGGAACCCCTTGACAGTTCGCCTTAAGTAAAGCTCTTCCAGCAATGCCCAACATTGGTTTTACCATTTGCCACGTAGCCTTTTCTTTTCCCTTGGGAGTCGCGCTCCTGAGCGTCATCATTATTTTACCCCCCCCCGGGCCAGTGCTCCTCTGAGTGTTGGTCCAACTTGTCAGCCGCCGGTGGCCACCAGGGAAACTCTGGGCTGGCCTACTGGAAGTTTGGACGATCCGGTGTGCCGTGAGAATGAGATATGTGCAGCTCCTATCGGGATTTGTCGGCATATTCGGGTGGTGTTGCTGGTTTAGTTTTACCCTGTTGAAATGTCTTGTTGTACCGGGATATCGAGTCTGATCAGAATGTCTCGGGAGGAGGTCTATTCCTTCGTTGACCGTGAGAGCTTGTGATGGGCTAAGTTGGGACACCCCTGCAGGGATTTGAACTTTCGAAAGCCGTGCCCGCGGTTATGGGCAGATGGGAACTTGTTAATGTCCGGTTGTAGAAAACCTGAAGTTGACCTTAATTAAAATGCATCAACCGCGTGTGTAACCGTGATGGTCTCTTCTCGGCGGGGTCCGAGAAGTGAACACGGTGTTGGAGTTATGCTTGACGTAGGTTGTTATAGGATCACTTATTGATCATACTTTTATCGACCGTGCTTTGCCTTCTCTTCTCGCTCTCTTTTGCGTATGTTAGCCACCATATATGCTAGTCGCTTGCTGCAGCTTCACCTCATACTTTTACCTTACCCATAAGCTTAAATAGTCTTTATCGCGAGGGTGCGAGATTGTTGAGTCCCCGTGGCTCACAGATACTTCCCAAACCAGCTTGCAGGTGCCGATGAGTCCGTGCAGATGACGCAACCAAGCTCAGGAGGAGCTCGATGAAGACTTTGTCCGTTGTGTTGTTTGGTTCTAGTTGATCAGTAGTTGAGCCCAGTTGGGGTCGATCGGGGACCTTTGTCGCATTTGGGGTTCTTCTTTTATTTTGGCTCCGTAGTCGGACCTTGATTGTATCTGGATGATGTAATGCTTTATTCATGTAATTGTGTGAAGTGGCGATTGTAAGCCAACTATGTATCTCTTTCCCTTATTATATTACATGGGTTGTGTGATGATTACATCACTTGCGACATTGCTTTCAATGCGGTTATGCCTCTAAGTCGTGCTTCAACACGTGGGAGATATAGCCGCATCGAGGGCGTTACAAGTTGGTAATCAGAGCCTTCCCCGACCTTAGGATCCCCCACTGATTGATCGTTTTTAGCAGCCGAGTTGTGTCTAGAAAATGGTTTGAGTGATTTGGGAATTATATATCGGAGAGTTTAGGAATTCTTTTTACTTCCCAGTCTCCTCATCGCTCTGGTAAGGCATCCTGACGTAGAGTTTTGACTCTTCTCTTCACAAATTTCACTAAAAAAATTTTTTAGGATCACGCGGGTATCTTGGAATCGTTCCGATGGTTTTGTGATGGGAACATTGTCTTGGTGCCTCCTGTCAGGGGTTTTGTGGAAGTGTCCCGGGGAGTTGAGCTCTGAGGTGTTGTCGTCATAATTTTATCGTTGCAGTTCTGGAATACCTAAGTTTAGTACGCCGACATCGAAAATCTCTTTTATGTAGTTCATTGGTGAGAGAACCTCGACGCCACCCAGTACTGGGGTGGGAATTCAGGAGTATCGCCATAACTTGTATAACGGATGCTTTTCGAAGGTTGAGGTAGACGATTTCCGAAGGTTTCTTGGTTATGTGTTGAAGGATGGATACAGCTGGATGTAGGATTTGCTAGTTTGGGTGAGATATTATGCTTCCCCTGTATCCCCAACACCTGATTGCATAACCGGAAAATTTCGGGAGTTTCATAGTTGGGAATTCAAGTAGCTCTTAGGATATCTTTCCGACGGATGTATGATATGAAATTGGGGTTCGACGTCTAGTGGTCTGCCTATCCACGGTTGGTTTTATAGAGGTCTCGTTGTGTCTTAAAGAGTCCTTGGCTATGCTGACTCGGGGACGCTTCGTATGTCATGTGCACTGCCTTGTACATGATGGTGCTGTACGATCGAGCCCGTGTAGGCCCCACCACGAAAACTTCGGACGAAATCTCTATCATATGTTTGTTTCGGCTTATTTTGCAAGCCAATCCTTTGTTTTGTTTTGAGTTGTGGTATTCGTGTTGCTTCGAAGTCAAATGTTGATTCCATACCTTTTCCAAGTGGTGTTCTCATATTTCTATGTGAATACCAACCCTTCTCGATCATCGAGTTTGTCATGTCAATCCTTTTCACCGGTGTGTTTCTCTTCAAGTGGATCCGAACATTTCAACATTCGCAAGATCCAATCTTAGCTTCCTCAATGGTGTTCGTTCATCCATCCCAAGTTGTCTTTGTTTTCCCACCCTCCCACCCTTGTTTCTCGAGGACTCAGAATTCTTAATAAAGTATCCTTTTATTCTTGTGAAGTCTCTCCATCCTTTTCCGTCAATATTTTATCCGGTGATTCTCATGAAGATCCTAACAGAGCTTCAAGTCATCATTCTTTGTTTCTTCTCTTCTCCGGCGGTTTCAAATCAACCTTTTGGTGTTGATCATATCCTTTTTTTCCCTCGTTTCTAATGTTTTTCATGCCGGTGCACCCTATATTCAGTCATTTCTCCCTATTCAATTGTTCTGGAGTGCTCAAGATATCTCGAAGATTCGTGTTTTCCACTCTGCTTTCATTCAAGATCTTTCGAGAATGTTATCTTATTCAAGTCTTTTAATTCAACCGGTGCTATCTCCTTTTTTCAAGTAATCATATCAACGGTGTTTTCTTTTGAGTGGGCCCTAACCCACAGGTCTTTTCCAGGATCTTACCTGACTCTTCTTATTTCCCGAAGTTATCCTAAATTCTTGTCAAAGTTTAACGTAAGAATGAATTATCATCAGTCAAGTGCCTTTCTCCAAGATCTTTCAAATTCTTTTCATCATTGGCTCAACCGTTTCTATTTTTCATTCCGGAGTGCATCAACGATTCATGGTGGTGTTTCTCATCGTCACTCTCAACATTTGAAGACCGAAGAAGAGTTTCTCTTTAATCTTGCTTCATTGTCTTCAAAGATTCGTGATTCTAGCTGGCTGCCATCATCTCATATTTGTCTTCGGTTGTGAGAATTCTTTTCATCTATCCGGAGCAATTCAAGAGTCTTCTCAGTTTGATTATCCGGAGTCCATCAATTCAGGTTTATTCATTCTTAGATTTCAGTTATCGTTCTCCTAATCTTACCGGTGCATCGATCAATTATCCTCTAACCAGTTCTTGATCTCTTCATTCTCATGTAACCAAATCCTCTCAAGCATTTTTCGCTCATTTGCTAATCCTTCCCGGTGTTCTTCATGTTTTATTCGTTCTTTTTCAATTCTTACGGTGGTTCGTTCAAGATTTCTTCTTCTTTCTTATCATATCAATTTATTCATTGTTTCAACCCTTCCGGTGGTTCGTTCAATACCTTCTCAAGTTTGCGCTATATCTATCTTAATCCTTTCTACGAGAATAAGTAGTATGCCAATTCCATTGCTTGTCATCAATTTTAAATTGGTGAAGGATACGCATAATGTAATTCTTATTCTTGTTTCATCGAGTTTATTCAATTCCTGTTTTCCGGAGTGGTTCATCATACTTATTCTTGGTTTCAAGTGCTCATCTTTCTTTCCCGGAGTTCCAAGCTCTAATATTCACGGAGATCCATCTAAATCATTGCAAGGCTTCAACCTTATTCTTTTATCCTTCATTTTGGTTGTTCATTCTTTTCTTACCGGAATTCTTCAACGAGGTTTTACATGACTGGTCATCAAGGAATTAAATCTTTCTCAAAGTGTTCATCAAGGTTCTTTTCAGAGGAGCTCAAGCTTTTCTTCATATTGTAATTCGGAGTGCAATTCTTTCTTCCGTATCATTGGAGGTGGTATTATGTCATTCTTGATAATTTGAGTTCATGTTTCATGATTCACATGTTGTTAAGAATGAGATATTTTAAATCCATTAATCTCGTCATTGGAGTTATCTTGGGTTATATTTCACCTTAAAGCCTTCCCTAAGGAGTGTTGCTAATTATGGTGATTATAAGTGACCCAAGTTCTTCAGTTATCCTCCCGGTGAAATAGCATTCTCGTCTCCTTGTTCATTCCTATTCATTTTTCGTGAGTGACAGGCTGTCACCTCATAATTCGAGATGTATTCCATAAGATCATATCAAACTTATTCTTTTCGTTGTTGGTTTTTCAACAACTCCGTTCTAGCATTTGTTGTAACCGTGCTCTCTCAAGATATTGTTTCCCTTCGTTCCGGAGGAAGTGTTTTGTAATGTCATCAAGTATCTTCTCATCTTACCATGTTCTTATTCAATTTCTTTCTTTTCAACCGGAGTGCTGCCCGAATTTGGTCTTCCTTGATCCCCTTCCTTAACCGGAGTGTTTCCACTATTTATCTTGCCCTTCAACCTCAAGGTTTTCGCAATGTTCTTTGTCCCTCTTTTCTAACGGAGTGTTTTCGACCTTGTTCACCTTCGTTGTATTCTTTTCTCGAATTTGTGTAACCTTTTCAAGGTTCTTTGGTTTCACTCGTTTGTCAAAGAAGCAATTTGTTTTACCTCTTCTCTTATCTCTTCCGTTGTCCCTCCGGTGCCATTCTAGATCTCGGGACGAGATCCTCTCGTAGTGGTGGAGTGTTGTAACGCCCCGAGACCGATGTGCCAGTTGTCGTCCAGTTATTCGCCGTCGTTGCCTTGTTATTTGCTTGCGTGTTGCATTGCATCATGTCATCATGCCATCATCTCATAAATCTTTTGCATCTCAACTAAATAAATGGCATGGATCTTTGATCCATTTAAATCGAGGGAACTCACATGGTGATGTCTCTCTATAACATATATCATCCCACTATTATTAGGGAGTTATAAGTAACATTCCATTAACTTTGGAATCACCATAACACACTTGCAATTTAATTCCGTGCCTCTTATGCTTCAAGTTGCACCTCCAAACTTTGCCAACAATTCTTTTCCCATTTTTCGAGGCTCCTCCTAAATTCTCAATATTTTTGGACCTACCGAATGCCCACTTCTTATTCAAACTCTTTTGGATTTAAATTCAAACGAGTTCGAATCCAATCTTCACGCACATGCTCACTTCTATTTTCTTGGCCCAAGCTCATTTTTGCGAGTCCGGAAAAATTATCCCAGTTCCCAAATTCCTTCTCCAACCTTTTCTTTCTCTTATTTGTGCCTTTGCTATTTGCTATTTTGGCAAATAAAAGGAAATGAGGAAAAGAGTAGGAGAGAGAGCAGCCCAGCAGGCCCCTGGCTGTTTTCCTCTCCATTGGGCCGGCCTCCCAAGGCCCACTCCCCAGCTAACCCTAGCGTAGGGAGAGAGCCCATTGTCTCTCCCTCTCGATCCCTTCTCTCCCTCGGTCCCTCCTCCAGCGCCGCCACCCCGTTCCCGATCCCCACTCGCTCGCCACATATCTCTCGATCCCCCTCGTCCTCCTCCCGATCGCGCCGCCAGGGGAAGCCTCGGCTCCATCCCAATCCTCCTCCACCCCGCGCCCGGTCCCTCTCTTCCTTGTGCCCTCCGGCGAGCTCGCCCGCTCGCGCCTTCTTCTCTTGCGGCAGCCGCCGTGACCCCGCCGTCGTCGCGCCCTTCTGCCGCTGCTCTGCTGCCGCCCCTCCATGTCGCCCGCTCCTCTGATCGAGGGCCTCCCCGTTCGATGTGTCGTCGCGAGCTCATTCTGCTCCCACTGTTCCCTGTCTCCATCGTCTGCATCGCCTCCACGGCTCCTCCGCACCACCAGGAACCGCCGCGCCGCTCCGGTGATCCAGCCCGCTGGCGACCTCGACCCTTCCAGGGTCTCCCTGGCCTCTCGACCCACCGCTACAGTGGTCCGGCGCCCCAAGCTCGTCAGCGCCCGTGCCTCCTCCTCCCTCCGTTCGGCCTGCACCACCGGCCATCTTCTCCTGCTGCCTCAGCAGCACCTTCACGGCCAACTCCTACGAGACCTCCACTTCCTTGCTACCCGATGGGGTTTGTTTTTCCCCTCTTGTGGCCGCCAAGAACCGGCAACCAGGGATGTCAAGGGCGTCTTCATGGTTTCTTTCGCTAAGTGCCGACGCCCGCAGATTTTGGGACACGCCAAGTCCCACTTAAAGATGTTCCACTTCATCCGATGTGGATTTCGACAAGTACCACGATGCTCGGATCCCCCAGATACGTCAAGTTTGACTACACTACGGGACGAAGAACGCCAAGTACCTCTCCGAAAACGAACATGTACCACTACGTCCGGAGGCGTCGGATCCGTCAAGTCCGAAGACCCAAGTACCATGACGCCAAGTACCAGGACGACAAGGACCGCCAAGTTCGTCTTCCGCCATCTCCGAAATCGTCAAGTACCGCTATGAGATGTGCAACTACTTCCACTACGAAACGAGAACAACTACTTCCATTACCGCCGGCCCGAGAACGTATACTTCCTCTACTTTGCACCGAACCCGAACCGTCCTTGTTTGCACGCTTCGAAGGTATAACCGCCGAGACGATGACCCACGAAACGAATGCATGTTGTGTGATGTATGAGATGCACCCTTGTTCTCCTCGAGTCCGAAATTGTCGATGCACGCCGCCCCTCTTTTGCCTTGCCACCCACATGTGGGAACTCGGTATCTGAGATCACCCCACCATCCCTGCTTGTCATGTTCCGCACACTTCTCCTTTGCATCGGTATCTCAATCGAGTTACCGGAACCGGAATGTTGCCGTGGTACCGTTTCCGTTATCGTCGCCGTGGCATCCTTTCTTTCCGCCACGATGACATATGCTCCATATAATGCTCTTGTCAACTTATACATAATTATTGCATAAAACTTGAACATGTCATCTGCATCATGTTAACAACATGAAGAATATTTAAAATTGTTGTTTGTATTAATTTGCTATATGCATATGGGGATTTACCGGATTTGTCATTTGCTATAGCCGGCCCCATTTAAATTGTTTAGATAGATAATCCCTTTATGTTTCACCTCTTGACATGCTTAACAACATTTAATTTTGGTGAGTACCTAACTGAGATCGAACTAAATAACTTGAATGTGGTGTTTCGTCAATATGCAACGGAGTTGCATATTGAGCTCCACTTAATCTGTAGGATTGTTTGTTGCATATTGCCATGCCTTTTTAAACCGGACATGCATCATACTTGTTTGCGCATCGTGCCATGCTTTTGTGATGATTGTTTACTATGTTGTTTGCTTCTTTCTGGTGTTGCTTCTTCGGGTTGGTTCCGATAACGTCATGTTTGTGAGGACCCGTTCGACTACGTCCGTTTGTCTTCTTCTTGGACTCGTTCTTCTTCCTTGTGGGATTTCAGGCAAGATGATCATACCCTCGAAATCACCACTATCTTTGCTATGCTAGTTTTGCTCGCTCTTTTGCTATGCCTATGCTGTGATACCTACCACTTTGTTATCATGCCTCCTACTTTGTTCAACCAAGCCTCTAACCCACCTTGTCCTAGCAAACCGTTGATTGGCTATGTTACCGCTTTGCTCAGCCCCTCTTATAGCGTTGTTAGTTGCAGGTGAAGATTGAAGTTTGTTCCTTGTTGGAACATGGAGATGTTGTTCCTTGTTGGAACATGTTTACTCGTTGGGATATCACTATATATCTTATTAACTTAATGCATCTATATACTTGGTAAAGGGTGGAAGGCTCGGCCTTATGCCTGGTGTTTTGTTCCACTCTTGTCGCCCTAGTTTTCGTCATATCGGTGTTATGTTCCCGGATTTTGCATTCCTCACGCGGTTGGGCTATTATGGGAACCCCTTGACAGTTCGCCTTAAGTAAAGCTCTTCCAGCAATGCCCAACATTGGTTTTACCATTTGCCACCTAGCCTTTTCTTTTCCCTTGGGAGTCGCGCTCCTGAGCATCATCATTATTTTACCCCCCCGGGCCAGTGCTCCTCTGAGTGTTGGTCCAACTTGTCAGCCGCCGGTGGCCACCAAGGCAACTCTGGGCTGGCCTATCGGAAGTTTGGACGATCCGGTGTGCCCTGAGAAAGAGATATGTGCACATTCGGGTGGTGTTGCTCGTTTAGTTTTACCCTCTCGAAATGTGTTGTTGTACCAGGATACCGAGTCTGATCAGAATGTCTCGGGAGGAGGTCTATTCCTTCGTTGACCGTGAGAGCTTGTGATGGGCTAAGTTGGGACACCCCTGCAGGGATTTGAACTTTCGAAAGCCGTGCCCGCGGTTATGGGCAGATGGGAATTTGTTAACGTACGGTTGTAGAAAACCTGAAGTTGGCCTTAATTAAAATGCATCAATCGCGTGTGTAACCGTGATGGTCTCTTCTCGGCGGGGTCCGGGAAGTGAACACGGTGTTGGAGTTATGCTTGACGTAGGTTGTTATAGGATCACTTATTGATCATACTTTTATCGACCGTGCTTTGCCTTCTCTTCTCGTTCTCTTTTGCGTATGTTAGCCACCATATATGCTAGTCGCTTGCTGCAGCTTCACCTCATACTTTTACCTTACCTGTAAGCTTAAATAGTCTTGATCGCGAGGGTGCGAGATTGCTGAGTCCCCGTGGCTCACAGATACTTCCAAAACTAGCTTGCAGGTGCCGATGAGTCCGTGCAGATGACGCAACCAAGCTCAGGAGGAGCTCGATGAAGACTTTGTCCGTTGTGTTGTTTCGTTCTAGTTGATCAGTAGTGGAGCTTAGTTGGGGTCGATCGGGGACCTTTGTCGCATTTGGGGTTCTTCTTTTATTTTGGTTCCGTAGTCAGACCTTGATTGTATCTGGATGATGTAATGCTTTATTCATGTAATTGTGTGAAGTGGCGATTGTAAGCCAACTATGTATCTCTTTCCCTTATTATATTACATGGGTTGTGTGAAGATTACCTCACTTGCGACATTGCTTTCAATGCGGTTATGCCTCTAAGTCGTGCTTCGACACGTGGGAGATATAGCCGCATCGAGGGCATTACAGAAGCATAAACATGTCTGAGTACAGACGACTACAAATGAAAAAGGCTGAGAAGCCTGACTATCTACAAGACCCTCCCAAGGGTACAAGATCGTAGCTGAGGTAACAAGCTAAACGTCGAAGTCCACCCGGAACTACTAGCGAGACTGAAGTCTCTCTGCAAAACAAAAAAATTAGCAAACGTGAGTACAAATGTACCCAGCAAGACTTACATCAGAACTATCTACATATGCATTGGTATCAACAAAGGGATCGTGGAGTTTAACTACAGCAAGCCAGCTTTGACCCAGTGGCTATCCTGAACTACGACTGCAAGTAACTCTTTTGAGGTGGCGCACACGAGTCCACATATTCTCCATATCAATACACCACTATGGATCTGCTCCCGTCTCCCTACGAGAACGCCATCCATAGCACTCACGCTTATCTTGCGCATTTTAGAGTATCCACTTTCACTTGTCTATGAACTGTACAGGCAACCCAAAAGTCCTTCACCGCGGACAGGGCTATTCGAATAGGTGATGTTAACCCTGCAGGGGTGTACTTCTTCACACACGCTCTCACCACTTACCACCATGTACACGTCGTGTATCTCGACAACCTTCAAGCGGAAGCCTCGTGAGGGAGTCGGCCAGGACCTGACTAACCACACAAGTCTCTAGTCCAGGTTTATCGCCTATTCGGGTTTCATCCGCAAGGAGATCCTACCGGGGTGTCGCTCACGGCCCCAAACGATGAGAGAAGGGTTCCCGAGGCACCAAACGGGCATCCCAGTACACCGTGCCTCGTGTCTCTACCGCAACATAGCCCACCCCTAGGGTCAGCGCTATGCACGGCCCCCAACACATATCCTACAACCACCAGAAACTAGTTGCAACTCCTGGACAGAGATCAAGGCGATTAATAAGCCAAGAGGGGTCGAGTTACCGGAACCCAATGTGTCGTAGTAACTGTTCATGGATCAGAAACACAGAACTCAATTCCTGAGGACAGCTGCAATGAGACAACCCACCATGTACTCCTACATGGCCTCTCACCGCTACTTTTACCAAATCATGTTCACACACTTAGCTCTCAATAGTAGGACATGTTCACCACATTACAATTCATCCCCAATGAATCAGACCTGACTCAACTCTAAGCAGTAGCAGGCATGGAAAACAAGCATGAATGAGTAGGCACATCAGGGCTCAAACAACTCCTACTGATGCTAGTGGGTTTCATCTATTTACTGTGGCAATGACAGGTCATGCAGAGGAAAGGGGTTCAACTACCGCAACATGTAACGGTTGAATCGTTGTAGTCCTAATGCAGTAAAAGAGAGCATGAGCAAAAGAGTGGGATTGTATCGGAGTGAACAAGGAGGTTTTGCTTACCTGGCACTTCTGAAGATAATATAGCTCTTCATCGGTGTCATCGAACACGTCGTCGGAACACGTCTATCAAGAGGGAACAACCACCGACAAACAAAGAAGAAACACAATCAATGCCATGCAACAATATGATGCATGAATGTGACATGGCAATATGTTGTGGATTGGCCTAATGCAACTAGCAACAAGTTAAATGGAGTTGGTTTGAACACTAGGTCCAAATGCAAACTCCATATGTGCTTTCTTAAATGCCATTTAATTGAATTGTCCTAAACAGAGGACATAAGTTGCTCTAACATGCATGCAAATGCCATAAACAGATTCTTTGGATTTTTCTGATCAATTTTCATATATATATTATTTCCATTGGATTATAGATTATTTTCTAAGGATTTTTGAAGTTTTGGGCATTTTTTGAAAATAAATAAATGAAATAGATTTATTTAAAATCCAGAAAAGCATTACTGCGTCATCACGGGGTCAGCATGATGTCAGTAAGTCAAAGGCGATAGCCCAGGTCAAACTTGATGGCTGGGACCCACACGTCAGTGTCTCAGGGCTGGTTTGGGTGGATGACGGGTGGGACCAGTCAACACTGATTTGACCAAGTCAAACCTGACACGTGGGGTCCACACATATTAGTACTAATCTTAATAGAAAAATTAGAGTAACCTAATTAGGCTCAGGGTCCCACATGTCAGTGGATCTAGAGGGGTGATTAGTGGGCTCATTAGCAACTAATGATGTCGCCACGTCGGCCTCGCCGGAATATGGCCAGCGACAACCATTCCGCACGGCGGAGACGTCGGGTTTTGCCATCCGACGACCATTGGGCTCGCGGTTTCTCCCTATGGGCTGCTGGACGTGCACCGCATCCAACAGAGCAGGTGGTTGGGCGAGGGGAGGTCGGGAACTACGGTGGAGACCACTTGGGTGGCGGCCGGAGCTCGGGCAACGGCGGAGATGGCGCTACAGGGCATGGCAGGGAGAACCCGTGGGTGCTTCAGGTTCCCAGGAGCGCAGTGAGCACGCTGGTGATGCTCGGGCGAGCGGCCAAGCTCAAGAGCACGGAGCTCGTTGGCAATGGCGGCGGCGAGCTTCGGCGGAGATGGAGAACGGAGCTAGAGCATGAACGCGAGTAGGAGAGGAGGGGGAGTAGGTCTGTGAGCTCACAGCGGTTGCACAACGTGTCTCAACGGGCTCGGGGAGCCAAGTATTACAAAAATTTACAGAATTAACCAAAGTGTTTTGGTTAGTATTTTATTTGCAAAACAGTAGCAGAAATTAGAAAAACCGAAACAAATAATATAAGAGAGGGAGAGAAGGCCACTAGGCCACCTACCTAACCTACCTGGCGGCCTAGCTGCGGCCCATCACTGTTGGCCCAGCCCAGCAGGCGCCCCCACCGTCTTCAACCTCCTGCCAGTAGGCAGGAGGGCGTGTTGTCGCCGCGCGTGGGCACGCACCCTAGCCACCTCCTCCCTCCCAGCCCGCCTGGCTCCTCCTCGATACCCCGGAGACGCCACGCACCCCCCGGACCCCTCGTTCACTCTCCCCCTCGCCTCCCTCTCTCGTTCCTCCCCATGGCCGAGCCGGTCATGAGCGCGCCGCCGCCATTTCCGAAGCC
Organism: Triticum aestivum; assembly: GCF_018294505.1. Taxonomy (NCBI): domain Eukaryota; kingdom Viridiplantae; phylum Streptophyta; class Magnoliopsida; order Poales; family Poaceae; genus Triticum; species Triticum aestivum. The sequence continues at coordinate 371,809,462 of NC_057806.1, read as the reverse complement.
ACTGCCGACCCCACGCCCCCTTTTCCCTCTCTGGAAGCTTCGCCATGACCTGCTCTTCATCACTGCCAAGACAAATGATGCCAGAGCGCCTCGCAGTGCCGCCATCGCTGTTGTCTTCGTCCTGTGCACCGATAGCCATCACCGGAGTCCTGACTAGCCTGCTACAACCCGGGTTCCCGGAGTCCTGTTAGCCCAGTGCTACAGCCCGGATTCGCACGCTGCTGACCGACATGCTCGATGTTGATTCATGTATGCCTGTCCCCGTAAGTTAGTGCCACTTTGGGTTCACGACTAGTCACGTCGGCCCGGATTCTCTGTCATATGGATGCTAGCGACACTATCATATACGTGAGCCAAAAGACGCAAACGGTCCCGGGCCATGGTAAGGCGACACCCGTGGGAATACTGTGCGTGAGGCCGCAAAGTGGTATGAGGTGTTACATGCTAGATCGGTGTGACTTATAATCGGGGTCCTGACAACTTTGGTATCAGAGTCTGACTGCCTGTAGGATTACCAAGCCAAGCTGGTCGAAGTCGTGTCTAGAAATGCTTTAGTTATATAAGGGAATTGATTGTGGAAGGGAACATAAGGATCTTTTTACTCCTTATCCTCATGACCTTCTGATCTGAGTCATCTTATCTTTTCTACGGGGTTAAGAAGTAGGCTTCTCTTCTATCTCTCAGGATGACGTGTTACTAAACCATAGCTGCCTATGATTGTTGAGTTCAAGCCTCAGTTCAGTTCCTACTACTTCCATATGTTCATAGCTGGCCTCAAAACCTTGATATTGTAATGTTGAGTGGTTATGCCACCATTTTGCAGGATGTCTCAAACCATTTTGAGCATTTACAGCCGTTATGCTGTCCGAGTCATCCTGGGTTTCTAAATAGTCTGATGCACTTGCAAATCTTTCCTCCATGTCCCCGTTGTATTTTTGGGCCAGATTAAGCACACTAATCGGTGTGTCGAGGTACTTCGTTGCCTTGACGTGTATGTTGGAGTTAGTATTATGACCCTAGGTGTCCTCGAGAATTTAGCAATGCTTTCGTATCCCCAGTGTGATGATTCTGGCCATCATTCTTGAAATCATCCCATGATGCCATTTAGTTAGTAGGCCTTCTATTTCTGGGTTCTTGAGCCCAAGATTCACTCTACTTACCTCGTGTTGATAGTGTTGCTCGTTCCCTTAGGATATTAGTAACCTTTGCAATAGGCCTCGAGGTCCGTGGTATATCATTCTTCCAAATACCATGAACCATTCATGGCAAAAGTTCCTCGTTGAATCGAAAGATCACAACTAGAGTGCTCCTGATGAGTTCTCGATTCTATGTTGTGACTCTGCCAGTTCTACCTTTCTGCATGGGTTATCCGGAAGAAATATGTTGAGCTTTGTTCAACATACTAATCTATGCATCCACGACTCAGAAAGTGCTATGTTCCTTTGAGTTGTCTCTCTTTAGTTGTATTTCTACCGTTGTCTATCAATTGATAGTCAGGACTAGTTGTGCATTCGTGTTATCGATGCATATTATTCTTATGGTCCGTCAAGCCATTCTATTCCGGAATGACTAGGAGAAACAAACTCCAGCACCTCATCCATTTCTAGGATTGGGTCAAAGTAGTTGTATTCCACACATCAAAATGCCAATCCAGCTTTTGATTCTGTTCTACCCTGAAGTATTGCCCTCTTGAAGTCGGGAATGTCATGAGAATTGCACCAACTCTTATGAATTCTTGATGCAGTGATACTTCTCGCCATCATCATTCGTTTCTCGGTTCTGTGTTGTTGCAACCGGAATACCGACAAGTGAACCGTGATGTCTGAAATCAATACTCCTAGCAACCCCGTTGCTTGGTGGTTAATGGACGATAATCTCATTCTTAGCGTGCTGGTTATTGAATTATCATTCTAAGACTGATCGTGCTACCTAGTCCATTTTTCCTGGTGCACTCTTCGATCAATGAGTTAGGATTGTGTCAGTCCCTCGCTCTCTTGATCATATCGACTTGCCCTGAAAAGCAAGATTGTTCTTGAGCTTAGTAACATATCGGTGGTTCGTGATTTTCCGATTATCTTCTCAGGAGTATCACCAGGTTGTCCCCTGACTGTTATGTTGAGTTCGTGTTCAAATGGTTTCCCTATAAACCACATCTTCTCCGAGAATCTGTGGGGTACCCCCTGAGCTACTTGGTTAAGCTAAACAACAACTTGGAGAGTTGGAAGATAAAAGCTTTACCTAACCTAGTTCTTTCCAAGGGGATATCTTATATGTGTGTGTTGAAGAAAGATGATATCTTCATTGATTGGTCCTCGTGATCAGTTGTTGGACCTATTGTCTTACCCAAAACTTTGACTTGAGTATGGGCTATCGTCAAGTCAATTCAGAACCAACGATGTTCGTAATGTTGTTTTTACTCGTGGTTGATTCCTCTTTTGGTCAGACCAATTCTATCACCTTGTTCACATAGTCGTGGAATTCCATTTTATGGAAATCTTGATAACTTGTTGTTGAGCCCATCGATAACATTCTTATCTCCTCCATGATGTTGTTGGACATCAAGCTAGTGTTGGAAACTTGTGTAAGCATTTCTTCATGTTTCGTTCATGAAGCATATGCTTGGAGGAAAGAAGTGACTACCTCTGATACACGTGCATTTGGTGAAAGTTGCCGCCGTACATTCGAGAAAGTAGTTTTGCTTCCTCTGGAATCATCCCAAGTTAATCATGCACATGCGAAGTATTATGTGGTATGGAGACTTGCAACCTTCATTCCATATGTATCCCTAGCACAGCAAGCCACTGATTGACTTGTTTTAGGAGAAGAAGTTCCTTCTTAAGAGCTAATCATGACTTCAATAAGGACTTTGCTATCCTCGATGATGGTTCCCAACCAGAACTCGGTAGTGTTTGTTGTAAGACTTCCATGTGGTCATGCTTGTCTTGGACAACGTGTTCACATGTGTGTAGCAGAACCAGCTCATATTTTGGACCTTGCTATCGTAGTTCATTTCCCGAGAATCTCGCAACGTTATCTTGTCGAATTGTGTTGCAAACTTTCTTTTGCAGACATGTTGAGTCTGAAGTATCTTGTTACTAACCAGATCTGAATCTCAGGCAGATATGATGGTTGGATCATTCCAACATTTGCATTTTGTTCCTAGCTTACACCGTCTTTGTGCCATTTCACTATGGGTTGCCTCCATAGTAATTCTTATTCAGGATCATCTTCAAAAGTGGTCCTACCATGGATTCCACGCATTTCCGATGATAAACAAAATCATCCATTGTGTTGTCTTCAACAAGGTAGTCCACATCATCCATTCTAGTCTGATCCTTTCGAACCCCGTCAAAAGATCGTTTGTGATTGCCTTAGGCTGGTATAAAGAGTTTCAATGGTCTATGGATCAAAAGTAATTCTTTTTGCCACTTAAGGGAATAATTCAATGAGCCACCTACTCTAAGGTGCCCCGTTATGGAATCATGGCAATTTAGCTCCTCGCTACTTTGAAATGCATCCACCATCCTTTCAAGTGTGGGATTGTTGCCTACCAAATTGGACCTTCGTCATCTGCTTCTCCATCACCCTCCTGATGTGTGACTTGTGTCTCGGCTCAAGAGACGTTCCTTCGTCTCATTCCATGAGTTGATCGTGTATCGCTTGATCTTCGTGAAGGTCGAATTCTGTCGAGTTTCCTCTCTTCTGACATCATAGTTGGATGAAGACCTCGAAAGCAAGGACGTCAAGATCGATTTGAAGTAATGAATCAACATCTTCGAGAAGGGAGTTTGGATCATGAAGATCGTGTTAGTTTTGTGACCCCTCTGTCTTCTTACTTCATGTCTTGAATCTTGGGACGAGATTCTTGTTTAGTGGGGGTGAGTTGACACGGCCCTAGATTTGCTTGTAACTAGTTGCATGAAAGCATTCATGTCATCATATTTAAATTTAAGAAATTTGAATTGGGGATTGATAAACCCTAGCACAAATGCAATTCAAATAGGTTCAACCAAAATATTTTCAATGACCTCAAAATATCCTTTTAAAATGTTCATGATTTAGGGAAAAAGGTAAAAGCCTCTACCAGAGATGATGCATATTTTTCCAGGACATTTTGGTCATTGAATTAAATCATTATGATATTGAGTTGGAGTTTAAAATTACCATTAAATATTGGTTGCTCCAAATATTCTGAAATTTGTTGTCTGGTTTGAAAATAATTCAAATATTCCTCACAAAAATTTACAGAATTAACCAAAGTGTTTTGGTTAGTATTTTATTTGCAAAACAGTAGCAGAAATTAGAAAAACTGAAACAAATGATAAAAGAGAGGGAGAGAAGGCCACTAGGCCACCTACCTAACCTACCTGGCAGCCGAGCTGCGGCCCAGCACTGTTGGCCCAGCCCAGTAGGCGCCCCCATCGTCTTCAACCTCCTGCCAGTAGGCAGGACGGCGTGTGGTCGCCGCGCGTGGGCACGCGCCCTGGCCACCTCCTCCCTCCCAGCCTGCGTGGCTCCTCCTCAATGCCCTGGAGACGCCACGCACACCCCGGACCCCTCGTTCACTCTCCCCATCACCTCCCTCTCTCGTTCCTCCCCATGGCCGAGCCGGTCGAGCGCGCCGCCGCCGTTTCCGAAGCGACCGCCGACCCCGCGCCCCCTTTTCCCTCTCTGGAAGCTCCACCATGACCTGCTCCTCATCGCCGCCAAGACAAACGACGCCGGAGCGCCCCGCAGCGCCGCCAACGCTGTTGTCTTCGTCCTCTACACCGACAACCGTCGTCGTCGATTTGCGCACTACTAGGAAAAGGGCTATAGATGAAATTGACACTAATGGCGCACCAGAGAAGTGGTGCGCCACTACTATATACTAATGGCGCACCATGTGGCGATGCGCCATTAGTGTGGAAGACACTAATGGCGCACCGGGCACAAGGTGTGCCACAAGTAACATTTTTTTTCCATTTTTACAAACATACTAATGGCGCATCCGGGCAAAGTGCGCCATTAGTAGTTCTAACTAGTAATGGCGCACCAGCCATGGAGTGCGCCACTACTGTATTTTTTTTTCTATTTTTTGCAAAACTACTAATGGCGCACCGTTGCAAAGTGCGCCATTACTAGTTTAAACTAGTAATGGCGCACTCTGCCACGGTGAGCCATTAGTATATATATATATATATATATATACTTTGCAAGCTGGGGCGATAGCCCCCCAAAATGTTCCATATGTAGTTCGACGGTGTTGGCGGCAGCTCGAGTCGCTGGTCGTATTCTGGACAATAAGAATATCGAGACGGCTCCGGCGAGCGTCCTCTTGTGCCATGCTTGAACAAGACATCCCCTTCCCTGACGCACAACGTCTTCTCGCCATTGTCAAACCAAACGCTAGTCGGTACATTATTGTTGGTGTAGTATGGGTGAAGCTGTAGTGCAAATCCCAGCACAACTTTTTGTCGTCACTGTTGGCCCACTGGTCCTGCGGTGGCAGAGACATAACCCATAACTGAAGAGTCGGAGGGAAGCCGGGCACTTTTACGGCGAGGCATAACCTCCCGCTCATCTCGAAGGCTTTCACCAACAGATCCAAGGGATCATGTTCCAGGTTGACCCTCACAGCTGGGAGAGGGTATATGCGGTGCTTCTCGGTCGCCACGTACATATGTAGTTCCACCGCCGCCGACGAGCACCCCCCCCCCCGCACCCTCCCCCGCTCCACCACCGCCGTCGAGCACCCCCCGCACCCTCCCCCGCTCCGCCGCCGCCGATGATATTTTCAAATAACAAATTTGATGATATTTTTAAAAAAATTATTACTGTTTTTATAAAAAATATTACTATTTCATATTCATATTCATTTAAAAAAAATAATAATAATAAAGTGTAGACTACAATTGTTGTTAAACAACAATTATTACTGTTTTTATAAAAAATATTACTCTTTCATATTCATATTCATATTCATATTCATTTTTTTAAAAATAGTAAAAAAAATCTTACTTATGGCGCACGGGTGGCTGGTGCGCCATTGCTATCTAAAAAAAAGAATACTTATGGCGCACTGTCGCGCTGGTGCGCCATTGCTATGAAAAAAAACATTCTAATGGTGCACCGCCTCGGGGTGCGCCATTAGTAATCTTCCCCCATCCATACACCACTGCGCCGCTCCTTCCCCCTCCCTCTCGCCAGACTAGTTCGATTCGTCCCTCTCCCTCCACCGCGCCGCTCCCTCCCTCGTCCCTCCCTCCACCGCGTTGCCGCCGCCGCTGCCCCGACCCACTGCGCCGCAGCCGCCCACGCGCCCCCGACGCCTCCCTCTCCCCTTCCTCCCCCTCGAGCGCCGCCTCCGCCCCAAGCCCCGCCTCCCCCCTCAAAACGCTAGAAACCTCGAAGCCGCCCCACGTCCACCAGGAGAGGAGGCCCCACGTCCAACAGGAGAGGAGGCCCGCGACCTCCCCGCAGTCGAGCAGGAGAACAGGGTATGAATCCCTTTTCCGGTTGTCTCTTGCTGATTTTCTTCTTCATCTCCTCCAATCTCTGGCGCATTCTCATCTATAGCTGTGTTGTGCTGTTGTGTTGTGTGAAGGAAGGACTTGGTTCAACTTGGATACAGAGAAGCTACTGCTGTGGGTTCGACTTGTTTGGATTTGGTTCCCCTGTCACCAAGGTGACCACTTGTCTCGCCTCTCCCCCCTCTGTACAATTTCATGGATGTGGAGTGCTATGGTCGATGCTTGTCTCAACTGTATGCATTTGATTTCAGACTATATAGCTTGTATATGCAAAGTGCCTAGGGTTAAATAGGTCTGTATAGTAACACAAAGCTATGAAACCAATTGCAGGCATTGAGAAATAGAGTATTAAAACAGAACTTGAGGTGGTTCTCCACTTAGCTATCTGAATTGAGAAAAAACATAGCTTTTGCGGTCTCTGAGGCAAAACTTGCTACTCCATATACAACTAATACTACTACTAGACAAGATACTACTCCATATACTACTAATACTACTACTGTATTTCATTTCAAAATTCAAAATGCTGGTACTGAGATTTTCTTTTCCAATGAGTGATGTTTTTCCTAGCAGTAGAAAAAACATAGCAACTTCTCTGATTTTATAAAGTTGTTCTTATATGGGTTAAACTTCACTTGTTTTTGGCTAGTGCAGGGTGTTGCTTCTTCTGTATGGGCCAACTATGTCACAAATAAATTGTTCCTTCTTCTGTATTTGACAAGTAATGACTTGCAAATATGATGATCATCTTGCTAGTTTGCTGGGTTTTGTCTCTGACCATAATCAAACTAATATGACTTCATATGTCCTATTTTCAGCAAAGGTCATGCCGAAATTTTCCGTTAATTTTAGCATGACTTTGCTAAAAATAGGACATATGGGGTACTTGCGACTAATGCATGGGCCGGGGTATCTTAATACTTAGTTAAGTAGGATCAACTGCCCCACCATTCTTGCTGCATTAAACCATAGGTGGCAATAGAGCCAAGTGATTAGGCCCAACTTAGAATTCTCCTTAGCATCGATAAAGCCTAGATGATAAACCCATCATAGGTGGCAATAGAGCCAAGTGATTAGTGCCAAGTGATTAGGCCCAACCTAGGGTGCCTCGGCATCGAAAAACCCTAAATGATGAAAACTTAACTTGGCTTCTATAGGGTGCCTCGGTGTCGATGAGAACCTAAATGATGTACGCTTAGGCTTTTAGGGTGCCTCGGCGTCGACAAAACCTAAATGATGAAAGCTTAGGCTTTTAGGGTGCCTCGATGTCGACAAACCCTAAATGATGAAACCTTGGCTTTTAGGGTGCCTCGGTGTCGATAAGAACCTAAATGATGAAAGCTTAGGCTTTTAGGGTTCCTCAGCGTCGACAAACCCTAAATGATAAAAGCTTAGCTATTAGGATGCCTCGGTGTCGACAAACCCTAAATGATGTAGTTTTGAATTATGAACGTAGGATATGTCGTCATCATCATCGGATGATGAAAGTCTCCCGGGGGAGTGCTAGGGTGCCACGACGATTGAGGTCTGTGCGACATGCCTCACCTGGACGATGATTGGTGCTTCAGCATTAAGCTCGAGGAGACCTTCGAAGTTGAAATGGTACACAATGAAGACAAGTGTTATTTTCATAATTAAGCATGACTTCAATTATTTCAACATGTAATTTTCATCTTTTACAATTTGAGTATAGCTTATCCCATGCCATGCAAGATGCTATATCTTGGAGAGGATGGATTTTGAAGACCATGAAATTTCTGAAACAAAGAAAATTCACCTAAGGACTCATCACGATGTGGACTTTGAAGTAAATCTATATAATTCTGAGAGCGTAACCCATTTTGGTTGCAAAAATTGGGAAGTATTTTGCAAGATGTATGGTTTTGATGAGGGTATGCTTATAACCATGGATCTTGGTAATCCTGACATCGACCAAGACAATATGGACATTTGGGTCCTTGTTGATGCGCCTCCAGTTCTACCGCTATGTGAGTTTCTCATACATAGTTATTAGCTATATATTGTTTATTTCAAAATAGTTGACAGCTTATTTTTAATGTTCAAAGAATGTGCGGGAGATGGTAGACAAAACCCACTACACCGATGGCTCCGAATTAACAACTTACAAGGAGAAAAATCATCTGGTCGGATTTTGTACTGACATTGAGAATTACAATATCCACAATCAAACTCCTCAACATTATGGTAAATACGTGCCACTAGTGCATGTGTTCAACTACGGTAACTACCATGGAGATACCCTGGTAAGATTTTTACTATTACGACATCCGTGCATCTTTTGCATACTTCTAAAACTAGTAAATCATTGCTAACTATGAAGTTATTACTATGTTTTTCAACAGATAATCCCAAAGAATTGTGTGCCTCATTTGATGTATAAGAAAGGTAGTCTTAATGTTTTGAACATACATCCATGTCATCCTACGAATCTCAACTGTCCATACGAGATTTCTAAAAGAATTGGAGACATGAATATCAAAGGATGGAAAAAATGTATGGACAGTCGTAAGGAGGTTCTTGGAAGCAAAAGGAAGCGAAGCACAAGAATTGGAGACAGGATGTTCTTCATTCTCCATAATGGAGAGTCAGGGTCTATATTGTTTTATGCTATTTTACCTTAAATAGGGTATTTAGGTCCTGCCTAATACGGATGATCATGTGCTAAGAACAATTAAGTAGGGTTGGTTCGATGACTATCAAGATGATGATCGTATGACTTGTTATTAATAACAAGTAGAAGTTGTATGATGATGATTAGTAGGACTTGTTAGGATTAGTATTACTTCCGACAAACTCGCTACTCGCGGTCTCGAGACTTGTAATGTTTTATCTTTGTTCGATCTTTTGAATTCGGAGACTAATATGATGAATTGTATTCGGAGACTAATCTTCTATTGTATTCGATGAATCTGCTCTTGCTATGGGGTGCTGTCTATATTCTGTCCAATAATATATTTTGTAACCTGTGCAAAATTCTAAAAAGTAAAAAAACCTAATATTCATACTAATGGCGCATCACCCAACAGTGCGCCATTAGTATGCCATATACTAATGGCACATGGTGCTCTATACTAATGGCGCACTACGCGGTGCGCCATTAGTAAGAAATACTAGTGGCGTGATACTAATGGCGCACCAGTAGTGTGCCATTAGTAGGCAAAACTGGTGCGCCATTAGTAGCCCTTTTCCTAGTAGTGGCAGCAACCCGACCGCCCCCGACCTCGCCGACGACGCCATCGGACGCGCTGTGAGCACCCGCATCGTCTCCCCATTCTCCCCTGGTCGCGCCCGCCCTCTACGCCATAGCCCCGCCATGGCCGAGAGCTTCTCGCCGCCGCGCTCGTCACTGCTGTCGCTAGCAGGCCCCAAAGACCAAACCGAGCTTGCAGATTTCTTCCATGTGCTGTGTAGATGCCGCTGCGCTGCTCAGCTCCCTCGCCCCCGAGCTCTAGCCCTCCCAGCCGCAACCACCGAGCTCCGGCCGCCGCTTTTTCCATCGCCGCCGTCGATTTCGGTGGCCTCGCAACCTGCTGCTACCTCTGCTAGATGCGCAAGGGCAAGGGCAACCCCCTGGTGCCCTTAGTTGTCGCTGTCGTGGCCTCTAGGGTGGATGCCGCCGCGTCTGTGTGCTCGTCGGCGTTGAACTCCGGCGACGCTGATGTGGCACCGTCGTTAGGCAATAATTACCCAGCTTAATTACCCCCCTGACCCACTTACATATGGGCCCCACACCCTTAAATAACCGCAGTTTAATTCCTGTTTAGTTTAGTTAACCACTATGGCCCCACACGTCAGCGTTGACCATGCTGACGTGGCACTTGATCGGCCCCACCCATCAGTGAACCAAGCCAGCACTGTGACACTGACCAGTGGGACCCACTGGTCAGGTTTGACCCTAGTCAACTCGGTTGACCTGCTGACACATTAGTGACATAGTGCTGACGTCATTAATGATTTTTTGGATTAATATAATCCTGGAAATTCTAGAAAATGTTTTAAACTTCTAAAAATCATATAAAATCAACCGTACCTGAGAATGAAATAAATTATATATGAAAAATGATCAGAAAAATCCAATCTTTCCATCTGTACTAGTTTCATGCATGTTAGAACACTTTAACCTTGCTGTTTAGGTGAATCAAGTTAATGCACTAATATGACTTCATAAAATGGGTTTGCATTTGAATCTTTGGTTCAAATGGACTCATTTCAATATATTCTAGCTTGCATTAGCCCAAAACACATTCATATTACCATGTCATAGCATGCATCATATTGTTGCATATCGTCATGTGTTGATTGTGTTCTTTCTCAGTTGCCGGTGTTTGTCCCTCCTCAGTAGGCGTTGATCCAGTGATGAATTCGATGACACCGATGAAGAGCTATACTATCTTCAGAAGTGCCAGGCAAGCAAAACCCCCTTGTTCATTCCGATACAATCCCACTCTCTCTCTCTCGCACCTGCTCTCTTTTACTGCATTAGGACAACAATGATTCAACTGTTACATGTTGCAGTAGTTGAACCCCTTTCCCCTGCATGACCTGTCATTGCCACAGTAAATAGATGAAACCCACTAGCATGAGTAGGAATTGTTTGAGCCCTGATATGCCTACTGATTCATGCTTGTTGTCATGCCTGCTACTGCTTAGAGTTGAGTCAAGTCCGATTCATCGGGGGTGAATTGGAATGTGGTGAACATGTCCTACTGTTGAGAGCTAAGTGTGGAGGCCATGTAGGAGTACATGGTGGGTTGTCTCATTACAGCCGTCCTCAGGAACTGAGTTTTGTGTTTGTGATCCATGAACAGTTACTACCACACATTGGGCTCCGGGCGCTCCAAGCTCTCTCGACTTATTTATCAACCTGATCACTGTCCAGGAGTTGCAACTAGTTTCTGGTGTTTGTAGGTAGTGTTAGTAGTCTACCAAGTGGCACCCGGTATAGGTGGGCTTTGGACAGACTAGGCACAGTGGCAGGTGTACCAAGTGGCACCCGGATGGTGGGCTTGGGAACCCTGCACACATCGTTTGGGGCCGTGAGCGACACCCCGGCCGGATCTCCTTGTGGATGGAACCCGAATAGGAGATAAACCTAGACTAGAGACTTGTTGGGTAGTCAGGTCGTGGCCGACTCCCTCGCCAGGCTTCCGCTTGAAGGTTGCTGAGATACACGATGTGTACATGGTGGTAAGTGGCGAGAGCATGTGTGAAGAAGTACACCCCTGCAGGGTTATCATTATCTATTCGAATAGTCGGATTCCTCGGATATGGAAACTTGGACCCCTTGCATAGTTCATAGACAAGTGAAATTGGATACTCTAAAATGCGCAAGATAAGCGTGAGTGCTATGGATGGAGTTCTCGTATGGAGACGGGAGCGGATCCATAGTGGAGTATTGATATGGTGAATATGTGGACTCGTGTGCGCCACCTCAAAAGAGTTACTTGCAGTCATAGTTCAGGATAGCCACCGAGTCAAAGCTGGCTTGCTGCAGTTAAACTCCACCACCCCTTTGTTGATAATGATGCATATGTAGCTAGTTTTGATGTATGTCTTGCTGGGTACATTTGTACTCACGTTTGCCTATTCTATGTTTTGCAGAGAGACTTCAGTCTCGCTAGTAGTTCTGTGTGGACTTCGACGTTTAGCCTGTTTCCTCAGCTACGATCTTGTATCCTTGGGAGGGCCTTGTAGATAGTTAGGCTTCTCAGCCTTTTTCATTTGTAGATGTCTGTACTCAGACATGTTAAGCTTCCACATGTGCTTGTTGCTTGTATGCTCTGAATGTTGGGTCATGAGACCCATGTTTGTAATATCTCGCTCCTCGGAGCCTAATGAATAAATACCTTGAGTCGTAGAGTTATGTTGTGATGCCATGTTGTATTTATACATATCGAGCATATTGTGTGTATGATTGAAATGCTTGGTATGTGTGGGATCTGACAACCTAGTTGTTTATCCTTGGTAGCCTCTCTTATGGGGAAATGTAGTCTTGTGCTTCCATGAGCCATAGTAGTCGCTACAGCTCGGTTCATCGGAGTCCTGCTAGCCCAGCACTACTGCTCCGGAACACTTAGACTGGCCGGCATGTGATTCACTTCGTTCCTATGTCTGTCCCTTCGGGGAAATGTCACGCGGTGACATCCGGAGTCCTCACTAGCCTGCTATAGCCCGGGTTCCGGGAGTCCTGTTAGCCCAGTGCTACAGCCCGGATTCGCACGCTGCTGACCGACATGCTCGATGTTGATTCATGTATGCCTTTCCCCGTAAGTTAGTGCCACTTTGGGTTCACGACTAGTCACATCAGCCCGGATTCTCTGTCATGTGGATGCTAGCGACACTATCATATACGTGAGCCAAAAGATGCAAATGGTCCCGGGCCATGGTAAGGTGACACCCGTGGGAATACCGTGTGTGAGGCCGCAAAGTGATATGAAGTGTTACATGCTAGATCGGTGTGACTTAGAATCGGGGTCCTGACAATTTTGACCCAACCTTGTATATGGATGAGGTACTGGAGTTTGTTTCTCCTAGTCATTCTGAAATAGAATGGCTTGACGGACCACAAGAATAATAAGCATCAATAACACGGATGCACAATTACTCCTGACTATCAATTGATAGACGATGGTCGGAATACAAATGAGGAGGGACAACTCAAGGGGACATATATCTTTCTGAGTTGTGGATGCATAGATTAATATGTCGAACCAAGTTCAACAGGTTTCTTCCAAATAACCCATGCAGAGAGGTAGAATTGGCAGAGTCACAATATATAATCGAGAACTCATCGAGAGCACTCTTGTTGTGATATTTTGGTTCAACGAGGAACTTCTACCAAGGATGGTTCATGGTATTTGGAAGAATGATATACCACGGACCTCGAAGACTATCACAAGGTCACTAATATCCTAAAGGAACGAGCAATACTATCCACAAGAATTAAGTAGAGTGAATCTTGGGTTCAAGAACCCAGAATTAGAATGCCTACTAGCTAAATGGCATCACGGGATGCTTTCGAGAATAATGGCCAGAATCATCACACTGGGAATACAAAGCATTGCTAGATTACTAGGCAACTCCCTAAGACACCTAGGGTCATAATAATAGCTCCAACATATACGTCGAGGCAATAGAGTACCTCAACTCACCGATTAGTGTGGTTGAACTGGCAAAAAGGGACATCGGGACCGGAAAGAAGGGATTTGCAAGTGCATCAAACTATTTAGAAACCTGCGATGACTCGGACAACATAACGACTGTAAATGCTCAAAATGATTTGAGACATCCTATAAAATGGTGGCATAACCAATTAACATCACAATATAAAAGTTCTGAGATCAACTGTCAACACACAGAAGTAGTAGGAACTGAACTCGGGCTTGAAACCAACAATCATATAACCAACACGTGATCCTGATAGAAGATGGGAAAGCCTAGTTCTTAATCCCCGCAAAAAAGAAGAGGGTGACTCAGATCAGAAGGGCATAGGGTATAAGAAGTAAAAAGAGCCTTACGTTCCCTTGCACAATCAATTCCCTTATATAACTAAAGCATTTCTAGACTGAACTTCGACCAGTTTGGCTTGGTAATCCTACAGGCAGTCAGGCTCTGATACCAAAGCTGTCAGGACCCCGATTCCAAGTCACATCGATCTAGCCGGTAACACCTCATATCACTTTGCGGCCTCACGCACGGTATCCCCACGGGTGTCGCCTTACCATGGCCCGGGACCATTTGCGCCTTTTGGCTCATGTATATGATAGTGTCGCTAGCATCCATATGACAGAGAACCCGGGCCGACATGACTAGTCGTGAACCCAAAGTGGCACTAACATACGGGGACAGGCATACATGAATCAACATCGAGCATGTCGGTCCGCAGCATGCGAATCCGAGATGTAGCACTAGGCTAACAGGACTCCGGTAAACCGGGCTGTAGCAGGCTAGGTAGGACTCCGGATGTCACCGCGTGAAATTTCCCCGAAGGGACAGACACATGAATGAAGTGAATCACATGCCGGCCAGTCAAGTGTTCCAGAGCAGTAGTGCTGGACTAGCAGGACTCCGATGAACCGGGCTGTAGCGGACTAGTATGGCTCATGGAAGCACAAGAATATATTTCCCCATAAGAGAGGCTACCAAGGATAAACAACTAGGCTGTCGGATCCCACACATACCAAGCATTTCAATCATACACACAATATGCTCGATATGTGAAAATACAACATGGCATCACAACATAACTCTATGACTCAAGTATTTATTCATTAGGCTCCGAGGAGCCAAGTATTACAATCATGGTCTCATGACCCAACATACAGAGCATACAAGCATCGAGCGGAAGCATAAACATGTCTGAGTACAGACGACTACGAATGAAAAAGGCTGAGAAGCCTGACTATCTACAAGACCCTCCCAAGATTACAAGATCATAGCGGAGGTAACAAGCTAAATGTCGGAGTCCACGCGGAACTACTAGCGAGACTGAAGTCTCTCTGCAAAACATAAAATAAGCAAATGTGAGTACAAATGTACCAGCAAGACTTACATCAGAACTATCTACATATGCATTGGTATCAACAAAGGCATGGTGGAGTTTAACTGCAGCAAGCCAGCTTTGACCCGATGGCTATCCTGAACTACGACTGGAAGTAACTCTTTTGAGGTGGCACACACGAGTCCACATATTCTCCATATCAATACACCACTATGGATCCACTCCCGTCTCCCTACGAGAACGCCATCCATAGCACTCACGCTTATCTTGCGCATTTTAGAGTATCCACTTTCACTTGTCTATGAACTGTACAGGCAACCCAGAAGTCCTTCACTGCGGACACGGCTATTCGAATAGATGATGTTAACCCTATAGTGGTGTACTTCTTCACGCACGTCTCGCCACTTACCACCATGTACACGTCGTGTATCTCAGCAACCTTCAAGCGGAAGCCTGACGAGGGAGTCGACCACGACCTGACTAACCACACAAGTCTCTAGTCCAGGTTTATCACCTATTCGGGTTTCATCCGCAAGGAGATCCGGCCGGGGTGTCGCTCATGGCCCCAAACAATTAGAGAAGGGTTCCCGAGGCACCAAACAGGCGTCCCGGTACACCATACCTCGTGTCTCTACCGCAACATAGCCCACCCCTAGGGTTAGCGCTACGCACGGCCCCCAACACATATCCTACAAACACCAGAAACTATTTGCAACTCCTTGACAGAGATCAAGGCGATTAATAAGCCGAGAGGGGTCGAGTTACCGGAACCCAATGTGTGGTAGTAACTGTTCATGGATCACAAACACAGAACTCAGTTCCTGAGGACGGCTACAATGAGACAACCCACCATGTACTCCTACATGGCCTCTCACACAATTAGCTCTCAACAGTAGGACATGTTCACATCATTCCAATTCATCCCCGATGAATCAGACCTGACTCAACTCTAAGCAGTAGCAGGCATGGAAAACAAGCATGAATGAGTAGTCACATCAGGGCTCAAACAACTCCTACTCATGCTAGTGGGTTTCATCTATTTACTGTGGCAATGACAGGTCATGCAGAGGAAAGGGGTTCAACTACCGCAGCATGTAACAGTTGAATCGTTGTTGTCCTAATGTAGTAAAAGAGAGCAGGAGCGAGAGAGTGGGATTGTATCGGAAAGAACAAGGAGGTTTTGCTTGCCTGGCACTTCTGAAGATAATATAGCTCTTCATCGGTGTCATCGAACACGTCTATCGAGAGGGAACAACCACTGACAAACAAAGAAGAAACACAATAATGCCATGCAACAATATGATGCATGAATGTGACATGGAAATGTGCTGTTGATTGGCATAATGCAACTAGCAACAAGTTAAATGGAGTTGGTTTGAACACTAGGTTCAAATTCAAACTCCATATGTGCGTTCTTAAATGCCATTTAATTGAATTGTCCTAAACAGAGGGCATAAGTTGCTCTAACATGCATGCAAATTCCATAAACAGATTCTTTGGATTTTTCTGATCATTTTTCATATATAAATTATTTCCATTGGAGTTATAGATTATTTCCTATGGATTTTTGAAGTTTAGGGCATTTTGTGAAAATAAATAAATCAAATAGATTTATTTAAAATCCAGAAAAGCATTACTGCATCATCATAGGGTCAGCATGATGTCAACAAGTCAAAGGCGACAGCCCAGGTCAAACTTGACGGCTAGGACTCACACGTCAGTGTCTCAGGGCTGGTTTGGGTGGATGACAGGTGGGACCGGTCAAAACTGATTTGACCAAGTCAAAGCTGACACGTGGGGTCCACACATATTAGTACTAATCTTAACAGAAAATTAGACTAACCTAATTAGGCTCAGGGTCCCACACGTCAGTGGCTCTAGAGGGGTGATTAGTGGGCTCATTAGCAACTAATGCTGTCGCCACGTTGGCCACGCCGGAATCTGGCTGGCGGCAACCATTCCGCATTGCGGAGGCGTCGGGTTTTGCCATCCGACGACCATTGGGCTCGCAGTTTCGCCCTATGGGCTGTTGGACGTGCACCGCATCCAACGGAGCAGGCGGCTGGGCGAGGGGAGGTCGGGATCTACGGCGGCGACCACTTGGGCGGCGGCCGGAGCTCGGGCAACGGCAGACATGGTGCTACAGGGCACGGCAGGGAGAACCCGTGGGTGCTTCAGGTTCCCAGGAGCGCTGCGAGCACACTGGTGATGCTCGGGCGAGCGGCCGAGCTCAAGAGCACGGAGCTCATTGGCAATGGTGGCGGCGAGCTTCGGCGGAGATGGGGAACGGAGCTAGAGCATGAACGCGAGTAGGAAAGGAGGGAGAGTAGGTCCGTGAGCTCACAGCGGTTGCAAAACGCGTCTCGACGGGCTCGGGGAAGGTCGGACGTCATCGGGGCGTTGTCGGTGATCTCGGAGGTCGGGGGTTGAAGATGACATTGGTGAGGGCATTGCAGGCCTCCTGCGGTCGCGTGCTTTGTCGTGCGGCTCCACGGCGTCGGGGCGGAGCTAAGGGACCGGACGGCGAGGCGTGGAGTGCCCGATGGCTGCGGTGGTGCTCGGCGGTGCGCTGCGCTACGCTCGGGTGCGAGGTGGAGAGGGACTAGAGGAGGGGGTAAGCACGGGGGAGAGTGAGAGAGGTTCGGGGGGTGTCGTGGCGTCTCCAGGCGCTCGAACAAGGGCGGGGAGGAGGAAGCAGGAGGTGGAGGCCTCGGGCGCGCGCACGTCACAACACCTCTGCCTACTAGCAGAGGTTGAAGATGTCGGATTTCGGGTTCCGGCAGACCCTTGAGGTTCGAACACTGGGGTGCGCGTGGAGATCTCTCCCCTACCGGTCTACGTCCAATCTCCTCGCGTGATCTAAGCTGGAAACAACGAACAACACAAGGTACACACGGTTTATACTGGTTTGGGCCACCGTTGTGGTGTAATACCCTACTCCTGTGTGTGGTGTGGTGGATTGCCTCAGGGGGCTGATGATGAACAGTACAAAGGAAGAACAGCTTCGCGAGAGGTGTCCTTGAGCTGGTGCGATGAACTGCTAGGGTGAGTTCAGTCACCTCTCTCTCTCTCTGCTAGGGTTCTACCAGATCTCTCCTCTCCTCTCTACTCTGTGGTGGCTAGCTCTATTTATAGAGGCCCTGGGCCTCTCCCCAAATAATGAGCGGGAAGGGCGCCAACAATTGGCCATTTTGAAGGGGAACATATAGTACAAGTTATCCTGACCAAAGGTGGTCTTCGGCTGCCAAAATTACTGGTGATGACGCCGTCTTGGGCTCCACGGTGACCTCCGTCCTGCCGCTCTACTGGTCTTGGTGTCGTTGCACCGGAATGGCAACCTTTGCCCGATGCCTTGGCCTGTGCTTGCCCCCTTTGCACCAAAGAGGAAGCAAGGACACTGCGCAGGCCGGTGTCCGCCTGGTCTCGATCGTCATGGCTTGCGTTACGGGCTCTTCGCGAGGTACCCCTCCCATGATCTCTCCGCCTCCTCGCGAGCCTGCCTGATGAGGCTGCCTCTGAGGAAGCTTCTCGTCGTCCACCCCACGAGGCTTGGCCTCTCGCGAGGGTCTTGAGCTTGAGGTAATGAAGATGGTCCACGTTGGGCCCCCACTCGAGCCACCCCGCAGGCTGCAGGCACGCAAGTCTGGGGACCCCGTTCCCAGAATGCCGACAGTAGCCCCAATGCCCAAGGCGCGCCCGGGCTTGGCCTAGCAGGAAAGCGAAGGGGCAAGCGTGAAGCGCCACGGGCCCTAACAGCCTGCAGCCTAGGGCGCCGCATGGCGATTGATTGGACGTGGGCGACTGCGCTTCCCCACAACGCCTCGGTGACCGCACGACTTGGTAAGTCCCTGCATGCAGAGAAACCAATCATGATTTCCTGCGATCATGGTACTCGGCGGTTGGCCTCCTCCAGCTATAAGTACGGGGCCGTGCGAGCCCCTTCATCCCGTCCCTTCTTGTTGCTCCCTTTCTTCTGCTTGGCTACTTGCCGTCCCCATGGCCCTAAAGAGGTTCTCGGCCGCGGAGAAAGGAAAGGCCCCCCAGGCAGGGCCTAACTGCCCCCCGACCAAGCGCGGCCGAGGCCGCCCTCGCAAGTATACCACGGTCCCCGTGGTCGCCTCCTGCGGCCATGGAGGCGTTTCCCTGCGCGGTGGTGAGCGCCTGGTTGCCGACAAGGGGCCCGCTGTGGGTGTGCGCCCCCCTAGGCCACCCTTTCGCTCTGCGGAGGTGCTGCCAGAGTTTGTCGTGTGGTTGGCGGACCCATCCAGCACCAGGCTCCAGCTCCCTCGTTTCTTCGTAGATGACCTGCCGGCCAGCGCCCGCTGCGGCTTCTGGCTCCAGGTAGACGGATGCTGTAGCAGGGCCTCCTGGGCGTCGCTGGAGGTCTCTGTTTCTGGGAATGGGGCTCTGACATGCGGCTGGCAAATGTTTGCCCGAGCGCGCGGCCTGAGCCGGTGGTGCACCATGTACGCCACCCTCTACGTGAGGGTGTTCGGGGAAGACGGTCGCCGTGCCGGGTGCTGCCCTAAAGACGACGACCGCGGCCGCCTGCCCAGCCCCGGCACTGACCAGGATGAAGATGGCGACCGGTGTACAGACCCCTTCTCAGGCAGCAGCTCCTCCAGCGGGGGCCGCGACTAGCCCCCTCGCCGTCGCGCCCGCCTGTGTGAAGGTAGCGGGTCAGCCCGTCGTCGCGCCCCGGTGAAGCGAGAGGGGGGATCCGCCTGAGCCCCAGGAGCAGCTCAAGCCTTCGTTGTGGGTTGGCGCAGGACGAATCACGCCCGTTTTGTTTTATTTCTTATCCTACGCAGAAAATAGAAAGTAATGTAGGGCCTCATGGAGGCGTGCTAGAACTGCTGTTGTTTAACCATCACGTTGTGTCCGCTATTTCTGCGCTGTGTTTCTGCGCCGCGCACCCATGCGCGGGAACTATTTTAGCTCGGTGGGGCTTGGTGCGGTCCTCACCTCCCGAGGTCGTGGCCTCCTCGTGCGCTTCATGCCCTGGAAGGATCAGTAGGAGGGGTAACTTATGGTCTTAGTTGTGGGGGCTATCGGCCCAGGTCCTGCGCTCGTGTCGCGATGCCCTTGGGGCACGGACTAGGAGGGATGCTCCCGCAGAGGACTTGGATAGGAAAGCTCCAAACATTGGGGGCAGAAAACACTCGCGAGGGCGCCCATGAACCTCCCTCGCGAGACTTGTGCGAGAGAAAATGAGGCAAGCGAGCAAGAAGGACAAAGAGTCACAAGCCAGGAACGTCAGCAACTCCAATAAAATTTCAAATGGGAACAAACAAGCCAACTGCAGAACGCAAATGGGAAAGCCCGTCCGACACCTATTCTAGTCTTCGACGTCTTCTCACCAGCGCAAAGCTAAGTGCTGCCACTGGGCATGGGCGGGAGCCCCCGAGGCCCGAGGGCGGTACTCCGGAGACTCCGGGGCGTGTACAGCCCCACTCATTATTACGTGAGAGTGTCACGGGCGGCGAGCTTCACAGGCATTGGCCTTCTTCACAGGCACCGGGCCTTTCTCGAAATGCGGCAGCTTCACAGGCATTTGCCTTCTTCACAGGCACCGGGCCTTTTCCAAAACGCAGCTTCACAGGCATTCGGCTTCTTCACAGGCACCGGGCCTTTTCCAAAACGCAGCTTCACAGGCATTCGCCTTCTTGACAGGCACCGGGCCTATTACAAAACATAGCTTCACAGGCATTCGCCTTCTTCATAGGCACCGGGCCTTTTCCAAAATGCAGCTTCACAGGCATTCGCCTTTTTCACAGGCACCAGGCCTTTTCCAAAACGCAGCTTCACAGGCATTCGCCTTCTTAACAGGCACCGGGCCTTTCCTAGGCGCTAGGCCTCGCTCAAGGATAAAACCTCCGGAGATGCTGAATATTCCACGCGTTCTGGATGGGTACCCCCTCCGTGGTCTCCAAGCGCGTGGAGCCGGGCCTGGAGACATGAACAACCTTGAATGGGCCCTCCCACATGGGAGAGAGCTTGTGCAGCCCCTCCCTGGAGAGAACCCGTCTGAGCATGAGATCCCCTACCTCAAGAGTTCTGGGGCGGATGTTGCGGCAATGGTATCGTCGTAGCGCCTGTTGATACCTTGCCGCTCACAGCGCGGCTTCTCGACGGTGTTCCTCCCCCAGCACAAGATTCGTCCCCCGCATGGCGTCCTGCTGCGTCTCGTCGAACGCCAGGACCCGTGCGGAGCGACGCCTGACCTCGTGAGGGAGAACAACCTCTGCTCCGTAGACGAGGAAGAACGGGGTCTCGCCAGTCGGCTTGGTCGTAGTTGTGCGGATTGACCACAACACGGACTGGAGCTCGTCGTACCAACCCCTGCCGCAGGCCTCCAACTTCTTCTTGAAGGTCCTGGCTTTGAGGCCCCTCAGGACCTCCGCGTTGGCCTGCTCGGCCTGGCCGTTGCTCCGGGGGTGTGCTACTGAAGCGTAGCATATCTGCGTTCCAAGGTTAGAACAGTATGTTTTGAAGAGATTACTGGTGAATTGCGAACTGTTGTCGGTGATGATGCAGTTGGGCACCCCAAATCGGATCACGAGTCCCTTGATGAATTTGATCGCACAGCCTACCGGGATCATGCGGACGGCTTCCACCTCAGCCCACTTGGTGAATGTGTCCACAGCGACATAGAGGTAGCGATAGCCCCCTAGCGCTTGAGGAAACGGGCCCAGAATGTCCAGTCCCCAAACTGCGAACGGCCATGAGAGGGGTATAGTCTGTAGACCCCCCGCAGGCTGATGGATCTGCTTAGTGTGAAACTGGCATGCCTCGCAAGCCTTCACAAGCTCAACGGCGTCGTTGAGCATCGTGGGCCAGTAGAATCCACTGCGGAACGCCTTGCCGATGAGGGTCCGTGACGACGAGTGGTGCCCGCAGTCTCCGCCGTGTATGTCCGCCAGTAGCTCCTTCCCTTGCTCTCGGGAGATGCAACGTAGGGACACATCATTTGGTCGCTTCCTGTAGAGCTCTCCATCCCTGATGCAATAAGCCGTGGCCTGCCACGCCACATGCTCTGCTTCCTCCTCATTCTCCAGTAGAGTCCCTTGCATCAGGTAGTTCTTGAGCTCTGGAATCCAACACCCTTCCTGAGGCTCTAACGCCAGGAGCAGGCGTGCCCCTAAGGCTGGGCCGCTAGCCGGGGCTCCTGAGGCAGGCGGCTGAGGGAGCTCCTCCCTTGGTTGCGCCGTGCTCGACAGTGGCGGCACCGCCGAGGGTTTGAAGAGCCGCTCCTCGAAGACACCAGGATCCTGAGGGAGCCGCCTGGACGCCCTTTTGGCAATGTCATCGGCCTCCCGATTGGTGCCGCGAGGCACATGTTGCAACTCCAGCCCCCAGAATTGTTTCTCCATCTTGCGAACCTCAGCGAGGTAGGCTTCCATGTGCTCATCCTTTGGCTCTTATATCTTGTTGGAGAAGTTGACGAGGAGTTGCGAATCGCCCTTGATGACGAGGCGCTTTACCCCTAAGGCAATAGTGGCCTTCAAGCCTGCTATTAGGCATTCGTACTCCGCTATGTTGTTGGAGACCTTTTCTCCATGCTGGAAGTAGAGTTGTACGGCGTAATAAAGTTTGTCCTGGGTAGGGGACACAAACACTGCGCCAGCTCTCGCACCGTGTCAGGAGAATGCCCCATCGAAGTACATGACCCAGCCATCCGGTGCTTCACTCCCCGGGGAAAGTGATCGGTCTTCGCCTGCCTCGAGACCCGGCGCTTCTGCCCATTCTGCCACGAAATCCGCAAGTGCGGCTCCCTTGATGACTCTGGTTGTACCGAATTCTAGCTGAAATGCCTGTAGCTCAATGTTCCATTAAGCAACCCTTCCAGCTGAGTTGGGGCTTCTGAGCACTCTTTCCAAGGGGTATGCTGAGACGACTTTGATGGGATGTCCTTGGAAGTAGTGGCGCAGCTTGCGTGAGGCCACTAGTAGCGCGAGGAGGAGTTTTTGAGGCATGGGATACCATGCCCTTGTGTCCCATAGCACCGTGTTGACGAAATACACGGGATGCTCGACGAGGTTCAGGGTGCTGGCGCAGCTTGCGTCCTCCGGAGGTCGAGGCGTTTCTTGAGACGACGGGACTCCCAGTGCTTGGTCGCCTGAAGGGGCCTCTCCTGCTCCGGGTGTGTTCTCCTGCTGCGGCTGTTCCTTTCCGGATGTAGTTGCGGCCTTCGTGAGGCCCTCCTGGCTCTGCTTTGCTTCACTTCGGACGATCGACGCGGCCTTGGCACAGCGCTCCTCCCTGACCGGCACCAGGGCTGCGCTAGCGGAGTAGGGGTGGCCGCAAGGTAGAGCACCAGGGGCTCCCGAGGACGCGGAGCTACCATCACTGGTGGACTGGTAAGGTACCTCTTGAGGTCTTGGAATGCCTTGTCGTCCTCTTCAGTCCATTCGAAGGGGCCCTTTTTCTTCATCAGCTTGAAGAAGGGCAGCGCTCGTTCCCCCAGCTTGGAGATGAAGCGCCCCAGCGCAGTCACACGCCCGGTGAGCTTCTACATTTTTCTGAGGGTCCTCGGCGGGCTCATGTCTTTGACTACCTTGACCTTCTCCGGGTTGGCCTCGATGCCCCTGTGGGATACGAGGAAACCCAAGAGCTTGCCTGAGGGGACTCCAAACACGCACTTCTCCGGGTTGAGCCGTAGGTCCACTTCATTGAGGCTTGCAAAGGTTTCTTCCAGGTCCTGTATCAGGGTTCTTGCCTCACGAGAATTCACCACAACGTCATCGACGTAAGCTTCAGCGTTCCTCCCGAGCTGCCGGCCTAAGGCGATGTGCATCAGCCGCTGAAAGGTCGCGCCTGCGTTGCGCAGCCCAAACAACATGCACGTGTAGCAGTACACTCCAGACGAGGTCAGGAAAGATGTCTTCTCCACGTCCTCTACCGCCATCTTGATCTGGTGATAGCCTGAGAAGGCATCCAGGAAGCACAATAGGTCACATTCTGTGGTGGAGTCGACTATCTGGTCGATGCGGGGGAGCGAAAATGGATCCTGCGGGCAGGCCTTGTTGAGGTTGGTGAAGTCGACGCACATGCGCTCTTTTCCTCCCTTCTTAGGCACAACGACCGGATTAGCCAGCCAATCCGAGTAGCGGACCTCGCGAATAACCCCTGCCGCCTCTATCTTCCGTGTCTCTTGAATGATGAAAGCCTGTTTCTTAGTAGACTGCCGCCTTGCCTTCTGCTTCACGGGGTGCACATTGGGGCACACGTTGAGGTGATGCTCAATCACTTCCCTTGGGACCCCCGCTAACTGATCTGGTTCCCACGTGAACACCTCCTTGTTTGTGCATAGGAACCTGATCAGGGCCTTCTCCTGCTCGGGCTCGAGGTTGGCCCCTATGGTGAAGGTGGCGCCAGTGGACCCATCCTCGTCGACTAGTACCTTCTTGGTTTCCGCCTTGTCTTGGGTGAACAGCTGCTCCTTTTTAGCCGGCACAGCCCCCTTGGGCTCAAGGGCGTCGGCACTAGTGGGCTGCGCCACCGCGGCCGCCCTGAAAACAAGCTGGAGCACCTGCAGCGCATCCCTTGTGTCTCCTAATACGGTGAGCACGCCGCTGCTCCCGGGCATCTTCATGAGGTTGTACACCGGGTGAGTTGCTGCCATGAACCGAGCCAAGGCCGGATAGCCGAGGATGGCATTGTAGGGGAGGACAATGGGGCGATGTCGAAGTCGATCAACTTCGTGCGGAAGTTGTCGCAGGTGCCGAAGGTCACCGGGAGGCGGATCTGTCCCAAGGAAACGGTGGAACCGGCTCCGACGCCCGAGAAAGGCCTGCTGGGCTGGATCCGCTCCAACGGCACGTGGAGGAGGCTGAAGGCCTCCACCGAGAGCACGTTGAGGCCGGCACCACCGTCGATGAGGGTCCTGGTGATGGCCACTTGGCAAATGGTGGAGGTGCATAGCATCGGGAGCATGCCCGAACCAATGGGGTTGAAGGGGTGGTCCTCTCAGTCGAAGGTTAGATCAGCCTCGGGCGCCACCCAGCTCGCGGGGCTTCTCGGCGCTTGGAGGCGGTGCTGATCTGGCGGGCGAATGGCTTGACGTGATGACTCGAGGGTGGTGCCTGGGAGCCACCCAGGAGAGCTACGACGACGGGCGGCGCTGGTGCGGCAAAACGGGCGAGGAAGAGGTCACGCAGCTCCTCCCAGGAGGAGACAGAGGCCGTCGGCAGGTGGAGGAGCCACGCGCGTGGGTTGCCGATGAGGGCCATGGGTAACCAGTTGGCCATTATCCAATCGTCGCCCCCGGCTCCGAGGATGGCCTCCTCGTACGCCAGCAAGAAAATCATCGGGTCCGTCACGCCGTCGTAGCGCGGCGGCATCTCGGGCCTGAACTTGTGCAGCCATTGCACATGTCGCAAGGTGGGGGCCAAGGACCGGAGCCCCCTGGCCCCCGTGTCGGCATTCGTTGCTGGAGCGGGCGGCGCGCTGTCCGCCATGAGGGCGGGATGCGATGTCGGGGGAGACCGGGTCGTCAGGAGGGAGGACTCTTGCGCACCCCTACCTGGCGCGCCAAATGTCGGATTTCGGGTTCCGGCAGACCCTTGAGGTTCGAACACTCAGGTGCGCGCGGAGATCTCTCCCCTACCGGTCTACGTCCAATCTCCTCGTGTGACCTAAGCTGGAAACAACGAACAACACAAGGGACACAAGGTTTATACTGGTTCGGGCCACTGTTATGGTGTAATACCCTACTCCGGTGTGTGGTGTGGTGGATTGCCTCAGGGGGCTGATGATGAACAGTACAAAGGAAGAACAATCTCGCGAGAGGTGTCCTTGAGCCGGTGCAATGAACTGCTAGGGTGACTTCAGTCGCCTCTCTCTCTCTGCTAGGGTTCTACCAGATCTCTCCTCTCCTCTCTACTTTGTGGTGGCTAGCTCTATTTATAGAGGCCCTGGGCCTCTCCCCAAATAATGAGCGGGAAGGGCGCCAACAATTGGCCATTTTCAAGGGGAACATATAGTACAAGTTATCCTGACCAAAGGTGGTCTTCGGCTGCCAAAAGTACTGGTGATGACGCCGTCTTGGGCTCCACGGTGACCTCCTTCCTGCTGCTCTGCTGGTCTTGGTCTTGTTGCACCGGAATGGCAACCTTTGCCCGATGCCTTGGCATGTGCTTGCCCCCTTTGCACCAAAGAGGAAACAAGGACACTGCGCAGGCCGGCGCCCGTCTGGCGCCCATCTAGTCTCGATCGTCATAGCTTGCGTCACGGGCTCTTCGCGAGGTACCCCTGCCTTTATCTCTCCGTCTCCACGCAAGCCTGCCTAACGAGGCTGCCTCTGAGGAAGCTTCCTGTCATCCGCCCCGCGAGGCTTGGCCCCTCGCGAGGGTCATGAGCTTGAGCTGATGAAGATGGGCCGCGCTAGGCCCCCACTCGAGCCACGCCGCAGGCCGCAGGCAGGCAAGTCTGGGGACCCCCGTTCCCAGAACGGCGATAGAAGACGACCGCTTCGGCCAGTGGGCTGGGCCACCATCTGGGCCGCGAAGTGGGCTGCTACAGGTAAGCCAGGTAAGCCTGCTCTCTCTTCTGTGTTTTCTAATTTTGTTCTGTTTTCTATTTTCTGCAATTGGTTTTGATTTGATTTAAAACATCAAATCATTTTTTTGACCTTTCTGTAAATTGTTATGTGAGCTCCGGAACTAGTCCAAGGTCACATGCCACTTACAAAAATATTTGAACTTTATTTCTTATATAACAGAAATAAATTCATCTCAAATATGTCATTGATTTAAGTCAAAGGCCCAAAATAAATATTTCTGTGATTTCAAAAATATTGGTTTGAAATTTTCCTCTTACCAATATTTTCATAGAGTAACAGGAACATTTCTTTGGACTCATTTGATGAGAATTAAATGTTGATTATTTCTAAAAAGGTTTCTGAGGCTTTGAAAATTCCCTCAATTCAAATTTTAGAATTTAGACATGATGATCATGCAAGGACAAGCAAAGGCAAAACTAGGGTTGTGACACTTCCAAAGGCCGACGGGGTCATATATTTGTGAATTATGAGTTAGGTCATATATTTTTCGATTTTGTTATGAAAAACATTAAATATAATTGTGTAGAACGGGTAGATTTAAATGTCTAGTTGTTTCATCGCTGTGAGGTTTGGTGTTCGACGACCTCGCCATGTGATGTCTACTACACAACCTTCGTCTTGTAGACGTTGTTGGGCCTCCAAGTGCAGAGGTTTGTAGGACATTAGCAAATTTCCCTCAAGTGGATGACCTAAGGTTTATCAATCCGTGGGAGGCGTAGGATGAAGATGGTCTCTCTCAAGCAACCCTGCAACCAAATAACAAAGAGTCTCTTCTGTCCCCAACACACCCAATACAATGGTAAATTGTATAGGTGCACTAGTTTGGTGAAGAGATGGTGATACAAGTGGTATATGGATAGTAGATATAGGTATTTGTAATCTGAAATTATAAAAACAGCAAGGTAACTAATGATAAAAGTGAGCGTAAACGGTATTGCAATGCGTGGAAATAAGGCCTAGGGTTCATACTTTCGCTAGTGTAAGTTCCCTCAACAATGATAACATAATTGGATGACATAACTATCCCTCAACATGCAACAAAGAGTCACTCCAAAGTCACTAATAGCGGAGAACGAACGAAGAGATTACGGTAGGGTACGAAACCACCTCAAAGTTATTTTTTCCAATCAATCCGTTGGGCTATTCCTATAAATGTCACAAACAGCCCTAGAGTTCGTACTAGAATAACACCTTAAGACACAAATCAACCAAAACCCTAATGTCACCTAGATACTCCAATGTCACCTCAAGTATCCGTGGGTATGATTATAGGATATGCGTCACACAATCTCATATTCATCTATTCAATCAACACAAAGGACCTCAAAGAGTGCCCCAAAGTTTCTGTCGGAGAATCACGATGAAAACGTGCGCCAACCCCTATGCATAGGTTCATGGGCGGAACCCGCAAGTTGATCACCAAAACATACATCAACTGAATCACGTGGTATCCCATTGTCACCATAGATATGCACGGCAAGACATACATCAAGTGTTCTCAAATCTTTAAAGACTCAATCCGGTAAGATAACTTCAAAGGGGAAACTCAATCCATTACAAGAGAGTAGAGGGGGAGGAGAAACATAAGATCCAACTACAATAGCAAAGCTCGCGATACATCAAGATCGTGCCAATTCAAGAACACGAGAGAGGGAGAGAGATCAAACATATAGCTACTGGTACATACCCTCAACCCCGAGGGAGAACTACTCCCTCCTCGTCATGGAGAGCACCGGGATGATGAAGATGGCCACCGGAGGGGGATTGCCCCTCCGGCAGGGTGCCGGAACGGGTCTATATTGGTTTTCAGTGGCTATGGAGGCTTCTGGCGGCGGAACTCTCGATCTATTCCGCTCTCCGATATTTTTAGTGTATATGGAGATATATAGTCGGAAGAATTACGTCAGGGGGGCCACGAGGGGCCCACAAGGGTGGAGGGCACGCCCAGGGGGGTGGGCGAGCCCCCCTTCCTCGTGGCCTCCTTGAAGATTCCCTTACATGCACTTCAAGTCTTCTGGGCTTCTTTCCTTCCAAAAATGAGTCCCGTGAAGTTTCAGGTCAATTGGACTCCGTTTGATTTTCCTTTTCGTCGAAACCCTAAAACAAGGTAAAAACAGAAACTGGCACTGGGCTCTGGGTTAATAGGTTAGTCCCAAAAATGATATAAAAGTGTATAATAAAGCCCATAAACATCCAAAACATAAGATAATATAGCATGGAGCAATCAAAAATTATAGATAAATTGGAGACGTATCAGCATCCCCAAGCTTAATTCCTGCTCGTCCTCGAGTAGGTAAATGATAAAAACAGAATTTTTGATGTGGAGTGCTACTTGGCATAATTTTAATGTAATTCTTCTTAATTGTGGTATGAATATTCAGATCCGAAAGATTCAAGACAAAAGTTCATATTGACATAAAAATGATAATACTTCAAGCATACTAACTAAGCAATTATGTCTTCTCAAAATAACAAGGCCGAAGAAAGTTCATCCCTACAAAATCATATAGTTTAGTCATGCTCCATTTTCGTCACACAAGAATGCTCTCGTCGTGCACAACCCCGATGACAAGCCAAGCAATTGTTTCATACTTTAGTAATCTCAAACCTATAAACTTTCACGCAATATATGAGCGCGAGCCATGGACATAGCACTATGTGTGGAATAGAATATGATGATGGGGGTTCTGTGGAGAAGACAAAAAGGAGAAAGTCTCACATCAACGAGGCTAATCAATGGGCTATGGAGGTGCCCATCGATTGATGTTAATGCAAGGAGTAGGTATTGCCATGCAACGGATGCACTAGAGCTTTAAATGTATGAAAGCTCAACAAAAGAAACTAAGTGGGTGTGCATCCAACTTGCTTGCTCACGAAGACCTAGGGCACTTGAGGAGGCCCATTGTTGGAACATACAAGCCAAGTTCTATAATGAAATTTCCCACTAGTATATGAAAGTGACAAAACAAGAGACTCTCTATCATGAGGATTATGGTGCTACTTTGAAGCACAAGTGTGGCAAAGGATAGTAGCATTGTCCCTTCTATCTTTTTCTCTCATTTTTTTTACTTTCATTTTTTTGGGTCTTCTCTTTTTTATGGCCTTTCTCTTTATCTTTTTTTGTTCCTCACTTGGGACAATGCTCTAGAAAATGATGATCATCACACTTCTATTTATTTACAACTCAATGATTACAACTCGATACTAGAACAAAGTATGACTCTATATGAATGCCTCCAATGGTGTACCGGGATATGCAATGAATCAAGAGTAACATGTTTGAAAGAATTATGAACGGTGGCCTTGCCACAAATACTATGTCAACTACATGATCATGCTAAGCAATATGACGATGATGAATGTGTCATGATAAACGGAATGGTGGAAAGTTGCATGGCAATATATCTCGGAATGGCTATGCAAATGCCATAATAGGTAGGTATGGTGGCTGTTTTGAGGAAGATATAAGGAGGTTTATGTGTGAAAGAGCGTATCAAATCACGGGGTTTGGATGCACCGGCGAAGTTTGCGCCAACTCTCAATGTGAGAAAGGGCAACGCACGATACCGAAGAGGCTAGCCAGGATGGAAGGGTGAGAGTGCGTATAATCCATGGACTCAACATTAGTCATAAAGAACTCACATACTTATTGCATAAAATCTAGAAGTCATCAAAAACCCAGGTACTACGTGCATGCTCCTAGGGGGATAGATTGGTAGGAAAAGACCATCGCTCGTCCCCGACCGCCACTCATAAGGAAGACACTCAAATAACACCTCATGTTTCAAATTTGTTGCATAATGTTTACCATACGTGCGTGCTACGGGACTTGCAAACTTCAACACTAGCATTTATCAATTTCACAACTACTCAACTAGCACGTCTTTGATATTATTACCTCCATATCTCAAAACAATCATCAAGCATCAAACTTCTCTTAGTATTCAAAACACTCATAAGAAAATTTTACTAATCTTGAATACCTAGCATATTAGGATTTTAAGCAAATTACCATGCTATTTAAGACTCTCAAAATAATCTAAGTGAGGCATGAGAGATCAATGGTTTCTATAAAACAAATCGACCACCGTGCTCTAAAAGATATAAGTGAAGCACTAGAGCAACAACAAACTACCCCGGAAGATATAAGTGAAGATCAATGAGTAGTCGAATAATTATGCAACTATGTGAAGACTCCCTATCATTTAAGAATTTCAGATCTTGGTATTTTATTCAAACAGCAAGTAAAACTAAATAAAATAAAATGATGCTCCAAGCAAAACACATATCATGTGGTAAATAAAAATATAGCTCCAAGTAAAGTTACCGATGAACGAAGACGAAAGAGGGGACGCCTTCCGGGGCATCCCCAAGCTTAGGCTCTTGGTTGTCCTTGAATATTTCCTTGGGGTTCCTTTGGCATCCCCAAGCTTAGGCTCTTGCCACTCCTTATTCCATAGTCCATCTAATCTTTACCCAAAACTTGAAAACTTCACAACACAAAACTTAACAGAGAACTCGTAAGCTCCGTTAGCGAAAGAAAACAAAACACCACTTCAAGTTACTGTAATGAACCCATTTTTTTATTTATATTGGTGTTAAACCTACTGTATTCCAACTTCTCTATGGTTTATAAACTCTTTTACTATCCATAGATTCATCAAAATAAGTCTGTAGTAATCTGTAGCTAACGCAAATCTCTGGAACCCCAAAAATTCTAAAATAAATTTCTGGACCTGAGTAATTTATCTATTAATAATATTCAAAAAGAATTAACTAAATATCACTTTCCAAATAAACATGGCAGAAATTCTCGTGAGCGCTAAAGTTTCTGTTTTTTTACAGCATGATCAACAAGACTTTCCCCGAGTCTTCCCAAAGGTTCTACTTGGCACAAACACTAACTAAAACAATAAAACCACATCTAAACAGAGGATAGATAAATTATTTATTACTAAACAGGAGCAAAAAGCAAGGAACAAAAATAAAATTGGGTTGCCTCACAACAAGCGCTATCGTTTGACGCCCCTAGCTAGGCATGACGATTTCAATGATGCTCACATAAAGGATAAGAATTGAAACATAAAGAGAGCATCATGAAGAATATGACTAGCACATTTAAGTCTAACCCACTTCCTATGCATAGGGATTTTGTGAGCAAATAACTTGTGGGAACAAGAATCAAGTTGCATAGGAAAGCAAAACAAGCATAACTTCAAAATTTTAAGCACATAGAGAGGAAACTTGATATTATTGAAATTCCTACAAGCATATATTCCTCCCTCATAATAATTTTCAGTAGCATCATGAATGAATTCAACAATATAACCAGCACCTAAAGCATTCTTTTCATGATCTACAAGCATAGAAATTTTATTACTCTCCACATAAGCAAAATTCTTCTCATTCGGAATAGTGGGAGTATCATAAGAAACTCGAATACTATAAATTTTTTCCGCATTAAAAGAGTAATATTCAGAAAAAGGGTAATCGTAATCATGACAACTTTTATAAATATAATCACTACTTTCTATAGCATAAGTATCATCACAATAATCATCATAAGTAGGAGGCATGCTATCATCATTATAAATTTGCATATCAAAACTTGGGAGACTAAAAATATCATCTTCATTAAACATAGCTTCCCAAAGCTTAGGACAAACATTAATTTTAGCAAATATATTCTCAGAAACATCATCTTCATCAAGCATAGCATCCCCAAGCTTGGGCCTTTTCAAATCATAAGCATAGTCACTCTCATAATTAATAGTATGGATAGCACCAATAGTATAGCAATTATCATATTCTTCCAAGCAAGTGCCAAAAAGATTTCAAGATCATAAGAAGTATCATTATCTTCCACGATTATATTTTCATGAGGTACAATAGTAATAGGAGCAGCATTATTTGGGGGAGATATCTTTTTACCTCTTTTCCTTTTTCTTTTCTTCCTCTTCACCACATCATGTGTGGGTTCAATCCTCTTTTTGGAGCTCCTTATTAATGAAATTGGTTGAATAGGAGGCTCCTCCTCGTTACCTGATTCATCATAAGAAATAATAGGAGGATGTTGGGAAGTCTCTTCCCTTTCATTAGTATTCTCTTCATCTTCTATTTGTTTTCTTTTCTTTATGTAGTTGGCAATATAAGGATTTTCAATACAATTCACCGCACAATACATATAAATTTCCTCTAGATCAAATCCAAGAAGTTTATAACAAGCAAATTCTGGAAGATAATTAGTTATACATTTCGTTTCTTCATAACCCATAAGAAAACTAAGTTCGTTATGATGTGCAAGGGAAATCAAGTCATCACAGTTTTTGGACACGATACGATCATGAAACAATTTGCATTGGGTATTGAAATGATCATGTTAATTGCAAAGCTCACAAGTATGGCCAATATAATTTAATTTTTCAGCACATTCATCCAGCCTTTCTTGCAACAATTTAGTTTCTAAGTACTTATGCCTCTTGCAATATCTATCTTCCCTATTTGGTGTGTACTTACAAACCCAATGCACTCCACAAAAATTGACATGTTTATAGGAGACATTTTCATCATAACTAGTGCAATAATCATTAGTATTATGGATATTCAAAGAATTCGTACTAACAACATTGCAATCATGCCCATCATTCACATATTTAGTGCCAAACATTTTATAGATTTCTTCTTCTAGCACTTGAGCACAATTATCCTTTCCATCATACTCACGAAAGATATTAAAAAGGTGAAACATATGAGACAAACCCAATTCCATTTTTAAGTTTTATTTTATAAACTAAACTAGTGATAAAACAAGAAACTAAAAGACTCAATTGAAATATATAAAGATATACCTTCAAGCACTCACCTCCCCGGCAACGGCGCCAGAAAAGAGCTTGATGTCTACTACACAACCTTCTTGTTGTAGACGTTGTTGGGCCTCCAGGTGCAGAGTTTTGTAGGACAGTACCAAATTTCCCTCAAGTGGATGACCTAAGGTTTATCAATCCGTGGGAGGCGTAGGATGAAGATGGTCTCTCTCAAGCAACCCTGCAACCAAATAACAAAGAGTCTCTTGTGTCCCCAACACACCCAATACAATGGTAAATTGTATAGGTGCACTAGTTTGGTGAAGAGATGGTGATACAAGTGGTATATGGATAGTAGATATAGGTATTTGTAATCTGAAATTAAAAAAACAGCAAGGTAACTAATGATAAAAGTGAGCGTAAACGGTATTGCAATGCGTGGAAATAAGGCCTAGGGTTCATACTTTCGCTAGTGTAAGTTCCCTCAACAATGATAACATAACTGGATCACATAACTATCCCTCAACATGCAACAAAGAGTCACTCCAAAGTCACTAATAGCGGAGAAGAACGAAGAGATTATGGTAGGGTACGAAACCACCTCAAAGTTATTCTTTCCAATCAATCCGTTGGCCTATTCCTATAAGTGTCACAAACAGCCCTAGAGTTTGTACTAGACTAACACCTTAAGACACAAATCAACCAAAACCCTAATGTCACCTAGATACTCCAGTGTCACCTCAAGTATCCATGGGTATGATTGCACCATATGCGTCTCACAATCTCAGATTCATCTATTCAACCAACACAAAGGACCACAAAGAGTGCCCCAAAGTTTCTACCGAAGAATCACGACAAAAACGTGTGCCAACCCCTATGCATAGGTTCATGGGAGGAACCCGCAAGTTGATCACCAAAACATACATCAAGTGAATCACGTGGTATCCCATTGTCACCACAGATACGCACGGCAAGACATACATCAAGTGTTCTCAAATCTTTAAAGACTCAATCCGATAAGATAACTTCAAAGGGGAAACTCAATCCATTACAAGAGAGTAGAGGGGGAGGAGAAACATAAGATCCAACTATAATAGCAAAGCTCGCGATACATCAAGATCATGCCAAATCAAGAACACGAGAGAGAGAGAGAGACCAAACACATAGCTACTGGTACATACCCTCAACCCCGAGGGAGAACTACTCCCTCCTCGTCATGGAGAGCACCGGGATGATGAAGATGGCCACCGGAGAGGGATTGCCCCCTCCGGCAGGGTGCCGGAACGGGTCTAGATTGGTTTTCGGTGGCTACGAAGGCTTTTGGTGGTGGAACTCCTGATCTATTCTACTCTCTGATGTTTTAGGGTATATGGAGATATATAGGTGGAAGAAGTATGTCAGGGGGGCCACAAGGGGCCCATGAGGGTGGAGGGCGCGCCCAAGGGGGGTGGGCGCCCCCCTACCTCGTGGTCTCCTCGAAGCTTCCCTTACGTGCACTTCAAGTCTTCCGGGCTTCATTCCTTCCAAAAATGAGTTCCGTGAAGTTTCAGGTCAATTGGACTCCGTTTGATTTTCCTTTTCTTTGAAACCCTAAAACAAGGTAAAAACAGAAACTAGCACTAGGCTCTGGGTTAATAGGTTAGTCCCAAAAATGATATAAAAGTGTATAATAAAGCCCATAAACATCCAAAACAGAAGATAATATAGCATGGAGCAATCAAAAATTATAGATACGTTGGAGACATAGCACCGTGCGTTTGACGAGCTCTGCCCTTCATTCGTGGGTGAGCACAAATGACATGTCCTCCTCCCCCATTAATTATTTTCTCTGTTCCGGTGTTCGTGCCGATGAAACTTGATAGCTAGCTATATATGTGTCTTAAATCATCAGTATGCGTAACCAATATGTGTCTCTCATTCGAAAGCGTTATAGTTATAAATATGCATGCATTTGCATATTTATAACCTTCATTCTTTGAATTGTCCAACGCTATCCACGGACAGCCCGAGTATGTGTAGATTGGGTTCGTTTTCCCATATGCTTTGCTCCGGATCCGACGCATAAATTTTGTCAGTGCCTCCCCTATTGTTCTCCGGGTACACATCCTCTCTATTTATTGCAGAGACGTGTATCAAGAGAACAGCGGGGAGGTGCTACCAAAATTTTGCGTCGGATCCGGAGCATAGCATGGGAAAATGAACCCAATCTACACATACTCGGGTGGGATTAGGACCTATCATTACCTATTAGAGTGTACGTTGCATGGACGTAATAAAATTGACAAAGTAGATCAACTGATGAATATATACATGGTGAATTATATATATATATATATATATATATATATATATATTTGTTGTGTGTCCAGTAGCTCTGAAAGTCAAAATGAGTGATCGTGCGTGGATGTATACCGGTCACTCTGATCAGAACAAATGGAGCGCTGAATGGTTCATAAAAACCAAGGGGTTTGTGCAAGCCGCATTTGCAAATGGCCAGAGGAAAACCTGGTGCCCCTGTTTCCAGTGCAGCAATTGGGAAAAGAGGACAGAGACTGAAATGGGAAAACACCTGCAGAAGAGTGGTTTTACACCCGATTATACGGTGTGGACATATCATGGTGAGTCTGGCCAATGTGACCGAGCTGCGGTGGATCGTCGTCGCACCGACGAGCATCGTGCCGGGATGGAAAACATGGTGCAAGACTATGATGATGCTCGGGATTCGGACGAGGAGATGGAGGAATCTGCAAAGGCCTTCAATGAAATGTTGGAGTCTTCAAAATGTCCACTCCATGAGCACAATGAGCTTTGTCAGTTGGATGCCATCTCACAAGTAATGGCTCTGAAGGCTCAGTTCAACTTGGGTAGAGAATGCTACAACACAATGATGATAGTATTTGGACGCTTTCTACCCAAAGGCCATGAAATGCCTGCAAACCTGTACCAGTTGGACAAAATCCTCCATGCACTGAAGATGCCCTATGAGAAGATACATGCATGTGAGAAAGGATGTGCCTTATTTAGGCTTGACTATGCGGACTTGAACTATTTTCCCATTTGCAAGTCTTCCATGTATGTTATGGTAGACAACGGTATGGGTGAGAAGACACAGACCAAAATCCCCGTTAGTGTTCTTCGGTATATGCCAATCGTACCAAGACTTCAACATCTTTTCATGGTCGAAGAGACGGCCAGACAGATGACATGGCACAAAACAGGCAAAAGAATCGAACTAGATGCAGATGGGAATCTGATGATGGTACACACATCGGATGGTGTTGTGTGGAAAAAGTTTGATGAATTACATGCTGACAAAGCGGTAGATCCGAGGCATCCTCGAGTCGGCTTCAGCACGGATGGGTTCAGTGTGTTTGGTATGACAGCAACCCAATACAGTTGTTGGCCCATATTTGTCTTTCCACTCAATCTCCCCCGGGACAGATTATGCAAAGAAAGAACATTTTCCTGACGTTGATAATTCCAGGGCCCAACTATCCGGGGAAAAATATGAATGTGTACATGCAGCCGCTTAAGGACGAAGTGCAAGAAGCCTGGGATAATGGGTTCAAGACATACGATGCCTATAGCAAACGGAACTTCATAATGCGTGTCTGGTACATGTACTCGACGCATGACTTGTCGGCGTATGCGCTATTCGTTGGCTGGTGTGTGCATGGAAGGTTCCCGTGCCCCACATGCAAGGGAGCTCTTGAGTTTCGTTGGCTTCAGGCTGGTCCCAAGTTTTCTTGCTTCGACATGCATAGATAGTTCCTGGATCCTCGCCATAAATTCAGGAAAGACAAGAAGAACTTCATCAGATGTAGAGTTGTCAAAAACTCTGCACCACCTGCGTTGACAGGCCAATAGACACTGGATCAGTTAAATGCTCTCGAGCCAGATCCAAAGCATCTAGGGTAGTTCAAGGGGTATAAATCTAAGCACGCCTGGGCTCACAAGACATGCTTATGGGATCTGCCTTACTTCAAAGACCTCCTTTTCCCACACAACATCAACGTGATGCACACTGAGAAGAATATCGCCGAGGCACTTTTTGGTACATTGTTCGACATAGATGGGAAGTCAAAGGATAATACTAAGGCTAGAGTCGATCTGGAGGCGCTATGTGATAGACCGTACAAAACATGAAAGAACCGAAAGGAAAGCAGAACTGGACGAAGCCAAAGGCATGGTTCAATCTTGGAAGGCCATCTATGAGGGAAATTATCTTGTGGGTGAAAATGTAGTTGATGTTCCCCGATGGGTATGCAGCGAATCTAAAGAGGGGAGCAAGTCTTGATAAATTGACGATATTTGGTCTCAAGAGTCATGATTGGCACATATGGATTGAGCGGGTAATGTCAGTGATGTTGCGTGGATTCATCCCTGAGGATGAATGGCTAGTACTGGCAGAACTCAGCTATTTCTTCCGTTTTCTTTGTGCGAAAGAACTATCGCCTAGCGTGCTAGAAGAATTGGAAGAGTTGGCACCGGAGTTGATCTGCAAGTTACAGAAGATCTTTCCACCGGGCTTCTTTAATCCAATGCAGCATTTGATTTTGCATCTCCCGACCGAGGCAAGATTGGGGGGGGGGGGCGTGCAAAATCGTTGGTGCTACCCAACTGAGAGGATGCAGAAGACGCTTCGAGAAAAATGTAAAAATAAACTTAAAATTGAAGCATCGATGGCTGAGGCATTCATCACTGAGGAGGCGGCAAACTTCGTGACAGCACACTACGAAGCCAAAAATCGTCATTTGCATAATATGAAGCCTCGGTACAATGCTGACAACCCTAAAAAGGGTGGATCCAACCTCA
This sequence comes from Triticum aestivum, assembly GCF_018294505.1. Classification (NCBI taxonomy): domain Eukaryota; kingdom Viridiplantae; phylum Streptophyta; class Magnoliopsida; order Poales; family Poaceae; genus Triticum; species Triticum aestivum. The sequence continues at coordinate 371,771,248 of NC_057806.1, read as the reverse complement.
GCCTATTCAAAGGGAATCTCGCACCAGCCAATGTTTCAAATCCAGTATCTTTGTATAATGAAGAATGGTGGACCATTTCATTGTATATCTTCAACAACCTGATAGAAGTGCGGCCGTACATCGAGTAAGTTCTCGGTACATTGTTTTGCAACATCTATTTCCTTTGAACTGCTCTTATTCCTGGATATTTCATACAGTTGATACATCACCATATTCTCGTATGGAGCGGTGATCCAAAAGGATTCCGTCGAAGAGTATGAGCTTCTCGCAAAGCAAGGAGGCGGCTATCGCGGTTTCATCTCTTGGTTCAAACAAACGGTAATTTCTATTAGACAATTTCATTTCATTTGCTAATTTGTGCGTAATGCAACAATCCTTTCGTATTAAACTTATAGGATAATTCAGAGTCTATGGATGCCAAATTGAGACAAGTCGCTAATGGTTTTGACTATAAGGTCTGTTCATTTGACAAATACGACATCAACGGGTACCGCTTTCGTACCTATGGCAAAGTGCTATCTATGGACGACCGAAAGTCTACAAATTGTTGTGTATCTTCTATCGGCGAAGGAGGTACCGAGTATTATGGGAGAGTTGAAGCAATTTATGAACTTCTATTCTATGGTGAAAACCCACCGAATGTCATAGTCTTCAAATGTTATTGGTTTCAGCCGAAGGAGACTAGAAGGACTCATGAACATATAGGGCTAGTTGAAATCAACCAAAGCACCCATTTAGATGTTCCTCATGTCTATATTACGGCTCAACAGGTGACCCAAGTATTCTATCTACAGTGGGCCTGCCAAACTAATCCAAATCTGAAAGGTTGGGATGTCATTTATGAAGTGCCGCCATGTGCTAGACTATCTCCCCCAAAGGAAGAGGATTATGAACCTCACATTAACCCAGACACATATGAAGGAGAATTCTTCCAAGAGACACGTCTTTCAAAAAAAGCGTTTCAAGAACCGCTATACTTCACCCCAAAACATTGAAGTAGACAACGACAGTGAATCCAACATCACCCCCAGAGGAGGAACAAGAAGAGCCGGAACAAGAAGAGGTTACTGTTGCGGATGACCTGTCAATGCTTGACCGATTACGTCAAGGTGGCCTTACACATGTTGATGCCACTGAACCCTATGAGCTCGTCATTGATTATAGTGATGATGATGATTATGCATTTATTGATGTACTGATCGAGATTATTAGTAGTCTCAGGAATTCAATTTTTTTATGTTGTACTTGATGATGATACACTTAAGTGATATACATATTATTATTCATGTCGGTATTTTTTTTATGTTGTACTAATTTCGTTTACTCTTTGTGATGGCAGGTGTTGAAAGATGGTGGGCGCTGGTGGGGAGTGCTCTGAGGCCCCTTCTTCGTCGGCGCGTGGTGTGAGGTCTTCCATTCCACACGCACCTCTCCGCCGAGCGTTGCTGGACAGTATGGCGACACCACCGGGCCCTTCTTCGTCGACCGTGGTGCCCAGCAGGGGACGAGGTAAGAAGAAGAGAGGAGCTGGAGCACGTGGTTGCAAGAGAGGACATACGGTGACTGCTAGGGCGCCTTCCTCGCCGCCACCCCCACCTGTTTCACCTGAGCACATGACTGCTAGGGTGGACTCGTCCGAGGAGGAGGATACATGGACTCCGGTCCACGAGCCTCCGGTCCACGGGCCTTTGGCCCACGAGAGTTCGGCCCATGAGACCCTGGAGGAGCACACGTCTCGATGGGGTACCTGGCCGAATCAGCCTGAGGAGCCGAGTGGCCATGCTGATGATGGCGGGGAGCCGACTGATATTGAGGAGGAGGGGGCACCGTCTACCAGCGTGGTTGTACACGGCTCCCGTCCGTGCCGGCGACCCGCGAGCAGAGGTGGTTGATTTTCCCTGATGGGGAGAGGTAAGTGCATTTAATCTTTTTGTACCTTCTGCATTCACGTTTCTTCAAATAACTAATGTGTTGGCCTTGTCATGCTGCAGGGGTTGGGACCACCATCATAGTGTCCCCCGGCCCAACTTCGTCCTTGGAGTTCTTTGTCAGCAAAACTTCCCGGGGTTTGTCACGTTGCCTGGTGAGGGTCGGCTTCTAGAGCTTGGATTGAGTTGGGAGCACTACTTGGCTGCCTCGGCCCCGCCGGGTGAGATTATCGACAGTGCCTTGTGCAAGACGAGGGCAGACGTGGTGATCAGAAAGTTCTGGGCAATTTCTCATTTACACAATTAAAAATCTTCAACTAGCTAGTTATTAATTATACTAATTAATATTGTCTCATTTGATTGCAGAAATTCTACAAGTGTGAGGAGGGATACGAGGAGGAAGCGGCAAATGTTATCGATAACGTCTCCAAGCGCCTACTACAAAACTTACGGCACGAGGCTCGGGTGTAGGTTGTTCGAGACTACTACGCCTCGCGTGGTATCAAGAAGACCAAGCCGGCGTGCCGTGAGAAGTTCTTGAGTAAGGAGGAGTACATGAAGGTAATTCTTAAGGCCTTGTACTTACTTCCTTCATTTAGTAATTCATAGCCGTAGCGCTCAAGTTTCTATTTGCTAACTTAGGCCCATCCAAGATGGTGTGCGGATCGGATGGATTGTTGGGAGGTGTTGGTCAATGAGTGGTGCTCAAAAGAATGGCTAGCCCTCCACAACGAGGCCAAGGACAAACGTGCCCAAATGGAAGGTGTGCCACACCATCAAGGCAGCTCCAACTTATATCAGTTCGGGCGGAACTGGGTATGTGGTTTGCTTCATGATTCATGCAATTCATTCATCATGCTAGCTTTAGCCCTTTAATTAATAATTTACTTTGTTTCTCTTTTTTAGGCACGCTAAAATAAGGCGGATAAGGTGCTAGTGGTGTACGACCTGTATGCCATGGCCCACACTGCCTCGTACAAGAAAGTCAAGGCATTCTCTCCGCCTGACCTCGATGATCCAAAGAACTTAACCAACATCTCCTCCCATGACAAGCTCGTGAAATATAGAGATCAGGGGAAGGCGAGGAAAGGGTAGGACTTTAACCCGAGCCAGGGTCCCATTGATACAGAGCTGCTGATGATATCTGGTGGCGGGAGGTCCCATGGCTCCATAGCCATGGGAGATGGACTTATCTGTTGTCCTAGCAATCTCCCGGAGATCAAGGCGCGCCAGTCGAGCTCCGCTCCTGAGATAAGGCCTCATGAACGGCCAGTCCAACTTGCCTTCAAGGTTAGTTATACGTACTCAGCTATCTTTCTCCATTACATTGTGTGCGCTTCTATCAATGATTACAAATTGTCATGTGAGTGGTGTTGCAGACTGCTATACAGAGTGAGAGAGATAGAACAGAGAAACTTCTAGCGGAGGCGGCGGAGAGGCAGTGGGAGTTGGAGGAGAGGACGACAAAGATGTTGGAGGAGGAGAGGGCACGGAATGACATGCAGGCAAGGTCCATGTACGAGCTCCTTGTGGTAAGTTTCTTCTGCAGATTAGCCAAAACATTCATGTAGTGTTTGTCTCATTACTAACTAGTATGACTGAGTTGTCAAAACCAAATGTGCAGTCTGTGTGCGAGAAGTCCGGTCAGACCGCTCCGCCGATGCCAGTGACCATGGTGAGTTTAATTTGAATGGGCATTACTTGCTAGTCTTAACATTTGAGTGTCATCATGCTAACGAGACATTGGAAATGATCTTTGGTGTAGCGTAACTCCAGACAAGCATCGCACGATCCTTCTTCAGCTACCAGCACGAGCCAGCCCGCTCCTACACCTCCATGATCACGGTACGTTTCTCTAGTGTTTTGCTTAACAAATGCATAAAGACCTAGACTTAGCTTTTCCCCCAATATGCTTACCATAATGACCTAGAGTTAGCTTCTTTTCCTCCAAAATGACTTAGTAAGCTTACTGACCTCCAAAACCATCCATTTTACCTAAGTTAGCTCTAAAATGATCTATACTTAGCTTATTTATGTCAAAAATTGCATAATTATCTTAGTAAGCTCATAAACGATCCATTTTACCTAAGTTAGCTCTAAAATGACCCATTTTACCTTAGTTAGCTTATAAATGATCCATTTTATCCAAGTTAGCTCTAAAATGACCCATTTTACCTAGATTAGCTCCTAAATGATCCATTTTACCTATGTTAACTTTAAAATGACCCATTTCACCTAGGTTAGCTCCAAAATGACTCATCTTACCTAGGTTATCTCCAAAATGACCCATCACACCTAGGTTAGCTCTAAAATGATGCTTTTTACTAAGTTAGCTCATAAACAATCCATTTCAACTAAGTTAGCTCATAAACGATCCATTTCACCTAAGTTAGCTCAAAACGATCCATTTCACCTAAATTAGCTCTTAAATGATCCATTTCACCTAAGTTAGCTCATAAACGATCCATTTCAACTAAGTTAGCTCATAAATGATCCATTTCACCTAAGTTAACTAAAAAACGATCCATTTCACCTTAGTTAGCTCTAAACGATCTATTTCAACTAAGTTAGCTAATAAATGATCCATTTCACCTAAGTTAGCTCATAAAGGATCCATTTGACCTTATTAGTTCATAAATGATCCATTTCACCTTAGTTAGCTCATAAACGATCCATTTCACCTAAGTTAGCTCATAAACGAACCATTTCACCTTAGTTAGCTCATAAACGATCCATTTCAACTAAGTTAGCTCATAAATGATCCATTTCAACTAAGTTAGCTCATAAACGATCCATTTCACCTAAGTTAGCTCATAAATGATCCATTTCACCTTATTTAGCTCATAAACGATCCATGTCAACTTAGTTAGCTCATATATGATCCATTTCACCTAAGTTAGCTCATAAATGACATATACTTCTTGTTCTAGTATTCTTGTTCTAGTCTTCTTCTTGTTCTAGTCTTCTTCTTCTAGTCACCTTTTTCTAACTTTCTTATTGCCATTTTGTAGATTTCATTCACTTCACGGAAGCTAGCTTGCTATGATGGAGTGCTTGTTTTTTCTTTCATTCTCTTAAAGTATTCTTCTAGCTTGCTATGATGGAACTTGCTATCTTGATGAAACTTTGCATTGTAACATGTATGGATGGAACAATGTGTATGTGCAACTTGATGGAACTTGCTATGTATGAACGGATGGAACTATATATGTATGTACGATGAAACTTATGTGCTGGATATGTCATATGTTTGTTGTTAAATAGCCCTGTGAAATATATATATATATGTCATATATATTTGCTGTCAAAATTGTTGCATTTAAAAAAACAGAAAAATGAGGCAATGCAGGATCTTTGCCGTCAGCCACTGATGGCAAAGCCACGTTTGCTGACAGCCGCGGGCAGCAAAGGCACCTTTGCCAACAGCCGTGGACGGCAAAGCAGCCACGCGGCAGCCACCTGCGCCTCCTGGGAACTGACCCATTTGGCCAGTTTGCCTACAGCGGCGGACGGCAAAGGTTTTGCCTATAGTGGTTGATGGCAAAGAGTAAACAACTTTCCCTACAGCCGCGGATGGCAAAGGCCTGCCTTGTAGTGACGTCTAGCTGACATCATTGAGTGGACGGCAAAGGCCAGACAAATTTTGCCTTCAGCGACGGACGGCAAAGGCTGCCGTTAGCCACCTAACGGACTAATAGCGTAATTATTGCTGTCTGCTTTCTTTGCCGTCAGCTGCTGATGGCAAAGGCCCCTTTGCCGTCATCCACCAAAAGAAGACGGCAAAGTAGCTTTTTGCCGATCCTTACTTTGCCGGAGCCTTTTGCAGTCCGTCATTCCCGCCTTTGCCGTCTGCCGTGGCAGATGGCAAAGTAGCTGATTCCTGTAGTGCATGTACAGGAGCAAAGGCTCTTTGTCTATAGGAGCAACCAAGATGGGCAGCTCAGCTAACTGTTTCTTGAGGGCTTCAAACACTTGATCCGCCGCATCACTCTAGACAAAGTGGTATGTCTTCTTCATCATCTGATATAAAGGAATTGCTTTCTCTCCCAGGCGGCTTGTAAACCGGCTCAAAGCCGCAATGCGACCCGCCAGATGTTGAACATCATTGACACAGACCGGCTTAGAAAATAAAGTGATGGCCTTAATTTTCTCCGGGTTAACCTCAATGCCCTGTTCTGAGACCAAAAAACCTACCAACTTGCCTGCAGGTACAACAAAGACACACTTGGCTGGGTTAAGCATCATCTTGTAAACCCGGAGATTGTCAAAAGTTTCTTTCAAGTCATCTAGGAGAGTCTCCTTCTTCCTATATTTAACCACAATATCATCCACATAAGCATGAACATTACGCCCAATCTGACTGTGAAGACAATTCTAAACACAACGTTGATAAGTCGCCTGAGCACTCTTGAGGCCAAAAGGCATAGAAACATAGCAGAAAGCCCCGAAAGGCATGATGGAGGATGTCTTCTCTTGGTCTTTAACTGCCATCTTGATCTGATGATAACCAGAATAAGCATCCAAGAAGCATAAACTCTCACAGCCCGTCGTTTCATCAATGATTTGGTCAATTCGGGGGAGAGCGAAGGGATCAGCTAGACAAGCCTTGTTATGATCTGTGTAATCAACACACATACGCCACATGCCATTTTTATTAAGTACCAGCACGGGGTTAACCAACCACTCAGGATGAAAAACTTAAATTATGAACCCAGCTGCTAAGAGTCGGGCTACTTCTCCAATAGCCTTATGTCGCTCTTCGTTGAAAGGACGGAGGAACTATTTGACTGGCTTAAACTTGGGATCCACATTAAGAGTGTGCTCAGCGAATTCTCTCGGTAGACCTGGCATGTCAGAAGGTTTCGATGCAAAGATGTCCCGATTCTCACGGATGAACTTGATGAGCGTGCTTTCCTATTTAGGATCCATATTAGCCCCCACGGTGAACTGCTGAGATGAGTCGCCAGGGACAAAATCCACTTGTTTAGTGTCATCAGCCAACTTAAATTTCAACAGAGGGTCCCCTTCGGTATTGGGCTTCTTCGGAGGGGTCATATCGGCCATGTCAACACTGTACTTATAAAACTCGAGCTCCTTAGTAGCACAAGTTGATTCTGCATAAGCTGCATCTCATTCCTCACACTCCAGGGCAATTTTCTAATCACTATGAACCGTAATCATCCCGTTTGGCCCTGGCATCTTAAGTTGCAAGTAGATATAACAAGGGCGAGCCATAAACCAAGCATAAGTCGGCCGACCAAACAGAGCATGATATGGACTCTTGATCTTGACTACCTCAAACAACAAGGACTCTGTCCTGTAATTACAATCATCACCAAAAGCCACTTCCAATGCAATCTTCCCCACTAGATAAGCCAACTACCAGGCACCACACCATGGAAAACTGTAGATGATGGCTTGAGGTGCTTTTCAGTTAGATTCTGCTCCCATCGTCCATCAGTACTTTTGTGAATGTATCACCAATGCTAGGTGACCCGGATTCTCGACCCGGGGCAGGTGATCCTCTCGACTCCACGTGATCGGATGCTCTGACCATCGTAGGTATTGTGGTACTGCTGGCTCAACAGCATTGACAACACGCTTATGAACCTTTTGATCTTGTTTACAAAGACTTGTGGTGAACACATGGTATTGACCATCATTTAACTGCTTTGGATTACTCTGATATCCTGACTGATTACCTTGTTGCTGGTTACCTTGACCCGACTTCTGGTTATAACCTCCCTGGTGACCTTGACCTTGAGAGTCAGAATTTGAGCCGCTGCCACCAAAGCCAGACCCCTGTGAAGCGGATGCTGACCCACCGGGCAGCCCATTATTGTTGCCATGATTCTGGTTAAGGCTGTAATTCCTGAACTCCCGCAGAACCCAACAATCCTTCCAGGAATGAGTGGATGACTTATTAGGAAGACTGTGCTTCGGGCACGAGTCATTAACCGCTGCCTCGAGGTTAAAATGCTTTGCGCTACCAAAGGGCGGCTTACCATTACCGCTGCGGCGCTGGTTTTTATACCCAGTGTTGGTGTTAGTGATGCGGCTTGATCTACATCGGTATTTCCCCAAAGAGGAAGGGATGATGCAGTATAGCTATGGTAGGTATTTCCCTCAGTGATGAGACCAAGGTTATCAAACCAGTAGGAGAACCACACTACACCACGTAAGCAGCACCTGGACACAAAGAACAAATACTTGCAACCCGACGTAAGAGAGGGGTTGTCAATCCCTCATGGGTAAAAAGATATGTAAAATTGTAGTAGATTGGATAAATAGATCTCGCAGGAACGTGAGATAAAATAAATAAATAAATAAAAATTGCAGCAAGGTATTTTTGGATTAATAGATTTGAAAATAAAAGCAAATAAAAATAGATCGCGAAGGCAAATATAATAAAGAAGAGACCCGGGGTTATAGATTTCACTAGTGGCTTCTCTCGTGAAAAATAGCATACCGTGGGTAAACAAATTATTGTTGGACAATTGATAGAAATTTGAATAATCATGATGATATCCAGGCAATGATCATTATATAGGCATCACGTCCAAGATTAGTAGACCGACTCCTGCCTGCATCTACTACTATTACTCCACACATCGACCGCTATCCAGCATGCATCTAGTGTATTAAGTTCATGGAGAAACAGAGTAATGCAATAAGAACGATGACATGATGTAGACAAGATCTATTTATGTAGAAATAGACTCCATCTTGGTATCCTTAATAGCAACAATACATACGTGTCGGTTCCCCTTCTGTCACTGGGATCAAGCACCGTAAGATCGAACCCATCACAAAGCACCTCATCCCATGGCAAGAAAAATCGATCCAGTTGGACAAACTAAACCAAAGATTCGAAGAAGAAATACGAGGCTATAAGTAATCATGCATATAAGAGATCAAAAGACTCAAATAACTTTCATGGATAAAAACATAGATCTGATCATAAACTCAAAGTTCATCCGATCCCAACAAACACACGCAAAAAGAGTTACATCAAATAGATCTCCAAGAGACCATTGTATTGAGAATCAAAAGAGAGAGAGAGAGAGGAAGCCATATAGCTACTAACAACGAACCCGTAGGTCTACAATGAACTACTCATGCATCATCGGAGAGGCACCAATGAGGATGATGAACCCCTTCGTGATGGTGTCTAGATTGGATCTGGTGGTTCTGGAACTTGCGGCGGCTGGAATTGATTTTCATCAACTCCCCTAGGGTTTCTAGAATATTGCGGTATTTATAGAGCAAAGAGGCGGTGTGGGAGGCCATCAAGGTGGGCACAACCCACCTGGGCGCGCCTAGGCCCCCCGACGCGCCCTGGTGGGTTGTGCTCCCCTCTGAGGTCCCCTCAGGTACTTTCTTGGCCCAACAGGTGTCTTCTGGTCCAGGAAAAATCACCAAAAAGTTTCACTGCGTTTGGACTCCGTTTGGTATTGATTTTCTGTGAAGTAAAAGACAACCAAAAAATAGCAACTGGCACTGGGCACTATGGCAATAGGCTAGTCCCCAAAAATGATACAAAATGTTTGTAAAGTATCCAAGAATGATAATATAATAGCATGGAACAATAAAAAATTATAGATACGTTGGATACGTATCAGCATCCCCAAGTGTCAGTGAGAACGACACCTATGGGATCACAGGGAATCCCTTCTACGGTTGGTGGGCGCGGGGCTGTGGAAAGAGCGGGTTTAGAAGATCAACACGGGGAATTTATCGAGGTTCGGGCCGCAAGTGATGCGTAATACCCTACTCCTGCTGGTTTGTGTTTGCACTACAAAAAATACACTTCTGTGGTGATATGTGTTTGTCATAGTAGGTCGTGTTTTCTATCATGCATGTACATCCATGAAAAATTTATGACAGAATCAAGATAGTCATACATGTGCTGTCGTAGAAGTGTTCCATGACATTACCAAAATTATCATCACGGAAGTGTCCACTTCCATGACAATAAATCGTGTGTCATGGAAGTGCTTTCGTCAAGGGTGACCAACACGTGGCATCCACCGTGACGGGACGCCGTTAAGTTATCGGGTCCCGTTTTGGATCCGATAACCCGCTAACAGCCCGGACCAATGAGGATTTTCCACGTGTAAAATTCTCATTGGCCGGAGGAAACACGTGCTGGCTCACCTTTAACTCACGGCCCATTACGGCCTATCTGAATTAAGCCCAATAGCTTCATCTGGGCCTTCCAATATGATTCCAGCCCGTTGTAACTTCCAGCCCATGTATGGCCCATGATGTCTTTCGGCCCATACGAGACCATTTCTAAATCTTGGCCCATTAATGGCCTGTGGTGAATCTGGCCCACAATGAACATTTTACCCCTTTATACCCATTAACGACCCATTATTCCATTGGGATGTTTCCAACACGTGTTATCTTTCGGCCTCCTCAGGGGCCATTTATTCTTGGGCTCATTTCCGGTATTCGATTAATTACGGCCCATCATTGGCCTTTTCTACCTGTGGACCAAATTCAGCCGGCGGTTACAATCGGCCTGTTTGCGGCCCGTTACTCCGTTAGGCCGTTTTCATAACGTCTTCAAATACGGCTGATTAACGATGGCCTGTTATTGTTGGCCCATGAACGGACGATTCCAAATCTAGCCCATTTTACGGCCCATAATGTGGTCTGTTATTGGCCCGTGTTTGGCCTATCGATCAAACGGCACGTAGAAGGCCCATTGATGCTACAACCCGTAGAAGGCCCATTGATGCTATGACCCGTAGAAGGCCCATTGTTTCTATGGCCCTAAGAAGTCCCATTGTTTCTACGGCCCGTAGGAGGCCCATGGTAACTATAGTAAATATGTAGCCCATGGTTATTGTGGCCTAGTTTTAAAAAATGGGTTATTGGGGCCACTAGCAAACCGCGGAAAAAAGAACTGCAGTGACTACAAGCAAACAAATAAACAAGACAACAAGGAAATAAATAAGCAAGAAACTTACGCTAGGCTATTGCGGCTATTACACATATTACATCCACTGCACATCAAAGTTCACCACCAGTGCAAAATATAGGGAACAAAGCAACATATCATATACACAGATTGTCAAAGTTGGCGACCAATGCAAATAAACACCGCAGCAAAACAAGTCCAGAACTGAAACCACTTCAGAAGAGCTCAAGAAACAATATCCTGGGTACCCATAATGCTGGCAAGATGCTTAGCAAGCTTATTAACTTTCTCTTGTTTGGCGCTTAAATCCTCCAGCACTTGCTGTTGCACTAGAAAGTATGTGTCTAAATTCTGCAGGAACTTCCTCAGTCCTTGGGCTTCCTGTCGCATAACATCTGACCGATGTCTTTCAACTTGAAGTTGAGACTCAAGAAGCCAAACTGATTCAGGCAGCGAGTTCAAAGAGCTGGTGCGAGCGGTAGTAGCCAGTAACTCGAACACTACATCCAGATAGGACTTTGGGGGTTGTCTCAGTGTCTTCAATATAGTTTTTATCAGCTTTCTTGGAGACCAACAGGGATGTCTCACTATCTTGAACCTTATCTGCATTACTTCCTTTACCATTGCATAACGGGGTACTCTTCTCCAATATTTTATCTGCATTCTAAAAGAGAAACAGACAAACACATCACAGGTTTACAATGTAGCATCAGAAACTCATTTTGGTAAACCAGTTCAGTAGTAAGGTGGACAGGACAACAACATGAAACAAACATATACATATGTAGTATGGTCACTGTATGGTCTACATCATTCTTGTCGGATTTCGGGTTCCGGCAGACCCTTGAGGTTTGAACACTGGGGTGCGCGCGGAGATTTTGCCTCCTACCTTCCTGCACCCCTCCGCCACGCTAGGATCAAAGCTATGAAAAGAAATACACAAGGGACACAGGGTTTATACTGGTTCGGGCCATCGTTGTGGTGTAATACCCTACTCTAGTGTGTGGTGTGGTGGATTGCCTCTTGGGCTAATGATGATGAACAGTACAAGGAAGAACAGCCTCGCGAGGGTCTATTCTTGGCTGGGGCGATGAACTGCTGGGAGGAGTTCAGCCATCTTTCTCTATCTTTCTCTCTCTGCTTACCACCTCTCTACTTGTCGAGCCCTTGGAGGAGACTGAGCCGAACCCTTTGCTACGTGGGTGGCCGGTCCTATTTATAGTGGCCCTGGTCCTCTTCCCAAATATTGAGCGGGAAGGGAGCCAACAATGGCGGGCTAATTTGAAGGGGGACAGCAAGTATCAACTATCCTAACAAAAGTAGTCTTCTCCTGCGCAAAGCTCTGGTGATGACGCCGTCTTGGGCTCCACGGTGACCTCCGTCTCGTAGTCCTCCTGGTCTTGGTCTCGTTGCACCGAAATGGCAACCTTTGCCTGACGCCTCGGTACTCCGCGGCTGCGCTTGCCCCCTTTGCACCAAAGAGGAAAGGAGGACGCTGCGCAGGCTGTAACCTGCCTGGCACCCTGAGTCGTCATGGCTTGCATCATGGGCACCTCAAGAGGTACCCCGCCTTGATCTCTCCGCCTCCTCGTGAGCCAGCCTGACGAGGCCGTGCCTGAGGAAGCTCCATGTTGTCCGCCCCGCGAGGCTTGGCCCCTCGCGAGGGTCTTGAGTTTGTGTTGGTGAAGATGGGCCGCGCTGCCCCCCCCCCTTTGAGCCACGCCGCAGGCCGCAGGTAGGCATGTCTAGGGACCCCCATTCCCAGAACACCGACAGTAGCCTCCGGGCCCAAGGCGCGCCTGGACTTGGCCGCGCAGGGAGGCGGAAGGGCAAGAGCGAAGCGCCGCGGGCCCTAACAGCCTGCGGCCTTGGGCGCCACGTGGCGGTTGATTGGACGTGGGCGTCTCCACTTCCCCACGGCGCCTCGGCAACTGCATGGATTGGACAAGTCCCTGCATGCAAAGCGGGTCATAATTACCTGCGATCGTGGGGGCCGTTGGTTGGCCATCGCCAGCCATAAGTATGGACCGGCGCGCATCCTTCCAGTTCATCCCCCCTTGCTTCTCCTTTTTCTTCATGGCCCCGTCGAGGAGGTTCTCAGCCGCCGAGAAGGGGAAGGCTTGCCGGGTTGAGCCCGCCTCTCCCCCACCCAAGCGCGACCGAGGGCGCCCTCGCAAGCATCCTGTGGCCACCATGGTAGCTCCGCGCGGCCGTGGAGGCGATCTTCAGCACGGCGATGGGAGGATTGCTGTAGTCGGGGGGCGCGCTCCGGCTGCACGTCCCCCCAGGCCGCGCGTTCATGCTGCAGAAGTGCTGCCGGAGTTCATCGTGTGGTCGGCGGAGCCGGCTAGCACCCGGCTTCCGCTTCCTCGCTTCCTCCTCGGCGAGCTCCCGGCCGGCGCCCCGGGCGGCCTCTGGCTCGAGGCCGACGGCTGCTGTAGCCGGGCCTCATTGGTCTCTCTGGAGGTCTCCGCGGCCGGGAGCCTGTCCCTGGCCCGCGGTTGGCAGACGTTTGCCCGCGCGCATGGCCTGAGCTGTCGGTGCACCCTACACTTCAAGTTCGATGGCGACGCCACCCTCTATGTGAGGGTGTTTGGGGAAGATGGTCGCCACGCAGGGTGTTGCCCCGAGGGTGACGACCGCGGCTGGGAACCCAGCTCCGGTGATGATGGAGGGAGCGGCGCTCACATGGCTGGCGGCGTTCGGGGTTCCCCAAGCTTCTCCGGTTCTTTTTCAGGCGGCGACTCCTCTAGCAGTGGCCGCGATCAGCCTCCACGTCGTCGTATCTGCTTGGGGGGTGGCAGCGTGTCCGCCCGCCGCCGCGCCCTGATGAAGCGCAAGAGGGAGTCCGCCTGAGCTCTAGAGGCAGCTCGGGCCTTCCCTGCGGGCCGGTGTGAGGCGAGCCGTGCCGGATTTGTTCTTCCTTTTCCCTTTTTCCTGCGTAACAAAGACAATAGTGCGGAGCCCCGCGGGGGCGTGTTTGGGTTATTGCTTGTTAATCATCATTTTGCTTTCGTTACCGTACCTTCCGGCTATGTGCCCGAGCGTGGATAGTTCCCGGCCCCGGCCGTGGGGGGGGCGACCGACCCAGGCCCTTTGTTTGTGTCGCGGTGCCCGTGGGGCACGGACTGGAGGGGTGCTCCTGTAAGGGGCCCAGGCCGCAAACTCTTTGAGTGACTAGGATAGGAACACTCGTGAGGGCGCTCGGCTCTCCCCCTCGCGAGGCCTTGCACAACAGAAACCGAGGCAAGAGAGCGAAAAAGCCGAAGAACCACAAGCCAAAGATGGCAACAACTTCAATAAAACTCCAAACGAAGAGGAACAAGCCAACTGTGGAAAGCAAATGAAAAGCCGCGTCCGGTACCTAGTCTAGTCTTCGACGTCTTCTCACCAGCGCAGAGCTAAGTGCTGCCACTGGGCGTGGGAGGGAGCCCCAGGGCCTGAGGCCGGCGCTCCTGAGACTCCGGGGCATGTACAACCCCAACTCATTATTACGTGAGAGTGTCATGGGCGGCGAGCTTCACAGGCATTGGCCTTCTTCACAGGCTCCGGGCCTTTTCCAAAACGCGATAGCTTCACAGGCACTCGCCTTGCTTCACAGGCTCCGGGCCTTTTCCAAAACGTGATAGCTTCACAGGCACTCGCCTTGCTTCACAGGCTCCGGGCCTTTTCCAAAACATGATAGCTTCACAGGCACTCGCCTTGCTTCACAGGCTCCGGGCCTTTTTAGGGGTAGAACCTCCAGAGGTGCTGGATGTTCCATGCATTCTGGACCGGCACTCCCTCTTGAGTCTCCAAGCACGCGGAGCCAGGCCTGGAAACATGAACAACCTTGAACGGGCACTCCCACATGGGAGAGAGCTTGTGCAATCCCTCCCTGGAGAGAACCCGCCTGAGCACGAGGTCTCCTACCTCAAGAGTCCTGGGGCGGATGTTGCGGTAGTGATATCGCCGCAGTGCTTGTTGGTACCTCGCCACTCATAGCGCGGCTTCCCGGCGATGCTCCTCCCCCAGCACGAGGTCCGTCCCCCGCATGGCGTCCTGCTGTGCCTCGTCGAACGCCAGGACCCACGCGGAGCAACGTCTGACCCCGTGAGGGAGGACTGCTTCTGCTCCGTAGACCAGGAAGAACTGGGTCTCTCCAGTCAGCTTGGTCGCGGTGGTGCGGATGGACCATAGCACGGACTGCAGTTCGTCGTACCAACCTCTGCCGCAAGCCTCCATCTTCTTCTTTAACGTCCTGGTCTTGAGGCCCCTCAGGACCTCCACGTTGGCTCGCTCGGCCTGGCCGTTGCTTAGGGGTGCGCCACTGAAGCGTAGCATATCTGCGTTCCAAGGTTAGCACAATATGTTTTGAAGAGGTTACTGGTGAACTGCGAACCGTTGTTCGTGATGATGCGATTCGGCACCCCGAACCGGCTCACGATGCCCTTGATGAACTTGACTGCGGAACCCGCAGGAATGGTGCGGACAGCCTCCACTTCAGCCCACTTGGTGAACTTGTCCACGGCAATGTAAAGGTAGCGGTAGCCCCCTGGCGCCCGAGGAAACGGACCCAAGATGTCGAGCCCCCAGACTATGAATGGCCATGAAAGGGGGATAATCTGTAAGCCCCCTGCCGGCTAATGGATCTGCTTGGTGTGGAACTGGCAGGCCTCACAAGCCTTCACTAGTTCAACGGCGTCATTGAGCGCGGTGGGCCAGTAAAACCCACTGCGGAATGCCTTGCCAACGAGTGTCCGTGATGACGAATGATGTCCGCAGTCTCCGCCGTGTATATCTTCCAGTAGTCCGATAGAGCTCTCCATCTTTGATGCAGTATGTCGTGGCCTGGCGCGCCACTCGCTCTACTTCCTCCTCCTTCTCCGGCAGGGTCCCTTATGTTAGGTAGCTCCGGAGCTCCGTGATCCAACATCCCTCCTGAGGTTCCATCGTCAGGATCAGGCGTGCTCCCGAGGCCGGGCCACAAGCCGGAGCTCCTGAGGCAGGTGGCTGAGGGAGCTCCTCCCTGGGCTGAGCCGTGTTTGATAATGACGGTAAGGCTGAAGGCTTGAAGAGCCGCTCCTCGAAAACGCCAGGCTCCTGAGGTAACCGCCTAGACGCGCGTTTGGCGATGTCATCGGCTTCCTGATTGGTGCCACAGGGCACTTGCTGCAACTCCAACCCCCAGAACTACTTCTCCATCCTGCGGACCTCTACAAGGTAGGCCTCCATGTGCTCATCCTTCGGCTCGTACACCTTGTTGGAGAAATTGACAAGGAGCTGCGAATCGCCCTTGATGGTGAGGCGTTTCACCCCCAGGGCAGCTGTGGCCTTCATGCCTGCTATTAAACCTTCATACTCCGCTATGTTGTTGGAGACCTTTTCGCCTTGCTGGAAACAAAGCTGCATGGCGTAATAGAGCTTGTCCTGGGTGGGCGATATAAGCACCGCCCCAGCCCCTGCGCCGTGTCTGGAGAATGCCCCATCGAAGTACATGACCCAGCCTTCTGGCACCTCGCTTCCCGGGGACAGGACCGATCCTCGTCGGCCTTGAGGCCTGGCGCCTCCGTCCATTCTGCCACAAAATCCGCCAACGCTGCTCCCTTGATGACTCTGGTCGTGCTGAATTCAAGCTGAAACGCTTACAGCTCTATGTTCCACTCAATGACCCTCCAAGCTGAATTGGGGCTCCTGAGCACCCTCTCCAGGGGGTATGACCAGACGACCTTGATGAGGTGACCCTGAAAATAGTGCCACAGTTTTCGCGAAGCCACCAGTAGCGCGAGGAGGAGTTTTTGAGGCATGGGGTACCGTGCTCTTGCATCCCGCAGCACTGTGCTGACGAAGTACACTGGGTGCTCAATGAGGTGGAGTGCGTCAGTGCTGGTGGCTCCCTTCTGAGACCGTGGCACCTCTTGAGGCAATGGGGTCTCCTGAGACTGGCCATCTGGAAGAGGGGCCTCTTCCGCCTCTGGTGCGCCCCTCTGCGGTGGCTGATCCTCCTCAGCCATGATGGCGGTTTCTGTGGGCCTTCCTTGTCCCTGTTGTGCCTTATCCCGGGCTGCTGCCATGGTTTTGATCCGGCGCTTCTCTCTGACTGCTACCCAGGCTGTGCTGGCGGAGTAGGGAGTGGCGGCGAGGTAGAGCACCAGGGGCTCCTGAAGGCGCGGAGCCACCATGACCGGTGGGCTGGTCAGGTATCTCTTGAGATCCTGGAACGCCTTGTTGACCTCTTCAGTCCACTCAAAGGGCCCCTTTTTCTTCATTAGCTGGAAGAAGGGCAGGGATCGTTCCCCCAACATGGAGATGAAGCGCCCTAGCGCGGTCACGTGCCCCGTGAGCTTCTGCATTTCTCTGAGGGTCTTTGGCGGGCTCATGTCTTCCACCGCCTTGACCTTCTCCGGGTTAGCCTCGATGCCTCGGTGGGACACGAGGAAACCCAAGAGCTTGCCCGAGGGGACTCCAAACACACACTTCTCTGGGTTGAGCCGTAGGTTCACTGCGTTGAGGCTTGCGAAGGTTTCCTCCAGGTCTTGTATCAAGGTCCTGGCCTCCCGAGATTTTACCATGATGTCATCGACGTAAGCTTCAACATTCTTCTCGAGCTGCGGGCCCAAGGTGATATGCATCAGCCGCTGAAAGGTCGCCCCTGCGTTACGTAGCCCGAATGGCATGCAGGTGTAGCAGTACACCCCGCACGGTTAGGAAGGCCGTCTTCTCGACCTCTTCCACCGCCATCTTGACCTGGTGATACCCAGAGAAGGCATCCAGGAAGCACAACAGGTCGCATTCCGCAGTGGAATCAACGATCTGGTCGATGCGAGGGAGCGGGAACGGATCTTGCGGGCACGCTTTGTTGAGGTTGGTGAAGTCGACACACATGCATTCCTTCCCTCCCTTCTTCGGCACAACGACAGGGTTGGCCAACCAATCTGGGTATCGGACCTCGCGAATGACCCCAGCGGCCTCTAATTTGCGGGTCTCTTGGACGATGAAGGCCTGCTTTTCTGTGGACTGCCGCCTGGCCTTCTGCTTCACAGGTCGCACGTTGGGGCACACGTTGAGGTGATGCTTGATTACGCTCCTGGGGATCCCTGCCAACTGGTCCGGCTCCCAAGTGAATACCTTCTTGTTTGCACGCAGGAACACGACCAGGCCTCCTCCTGCTCGGGCGCCTATGGTGAAAGTGGCGTTGGTGGACCCATCCTCATCGACGGGTACCTTCTTGGTTTCTGCCTTTTCTTGGGCGAACAACTGCTTCTTCTTGGCGGGTGCAGCCCCCTTGGGCTCGGGGCCCCCAAGTCGGCAGGTTGTGCCGACGCTACTATCCTGAAGACGAGCTTGAGCACCCGTAGAGCGTCACCGGTATCCCCGTGCACGGTGAGGACACCGCTGCTCCCAGGCATCTTCATGAGGTTGTACGTCGGGTGCGTTGCGTCCATGAACTGGGCCAGCGCTGGGTAGCCGAGGATGGCGTTGTAGGGGAGGCCGATGGGGGCGATGTCGAAGTCGACCAGCTCCATGCGGAAGTTGTCGTAGGTGCCGAAGGTCACTGGGAGCCGGATCTGCCCCAAGGAGCTGGACGACCTGCCCCCAACGCCTGAGAAGGGCCGGCTGGGCTGCAACCGTTCCAGGGGTATGCAGAGGAGGTTGAAGGCCTCGACTGAGAGCACGCTGAGGCCCGCCCGACCATCGATGAGAGTTCTGGTGACGGCCACCTGGCAGATGGTGGGGGTGCATAGCATGGGGAGCGCGGTCGAGCAGGCCGAGTTGGAGGGGTGGTCCTCCAGGCTGAAGCTCAGACTGGTCTCAGGCGCCGCCCGATCCAGGGGAGCCCCTGCCGTGTGGAAGCGGCGCTGACCCGGCGGATGAACGGCTTGACGTGGTAACTTGTAGGCGGCGCCTGCGAGCCGCCCAAGAGGGCCGCGATGACTGGG
This sequence comes from Triticum aestivum, assembly GCF_018294505.1. Lineage (NCBI taxonomy): Eukaryota > Viridiplantae > Streptophyta > Magnoliopsida > Poales > Poaceae > Triticum > Triticum aestivum. The sequence continues at coordinate 371,752,472 of NC_057806.1, read as the reverse complement.
GGTGTTGGTGCAGCGCGATAGGTGGGGAAGAGGTTGCGGGGCTCCATGGGCACGCGGAGCACGCGGGACGAAGAACCAGTTGGGGTGAGCGAGTGAGTTGTGGTGCGGCCGTCTTGCCGCACGGACAGATGCCGGGACGATGCTTGCCGCTCGTCCCCCGCCGGGCCGGTGGCGGCGTTGACGGAAGGTGACGGGGAACGGCGAGGGCGCCCGCTGACAGGGGCTGTCTGGGCGACGCGGGAAGCGAGGGCGGCCCGACACTCTACGCGGGCCCGACGTGCGTCAGACATGGGCGTGATGGTCGGAGGAGAACGGAGTGGTGGAGGACGAATTCCGACGCCCCCCTACCTAGCGCGCCAAATGTCGGATTTCGGGTTCCGGCAGACCCTTGAGGTTCGAACACTGGGGTGCGCGCGGAGATTTCACCTTCTACCTTCCTGCACCCCTACGCCACGCTAGGATCAAAGCTATGAAAAGAACAACACAAGGGACACAGGGTTTATACTGGTTCGGGCCACCGTTGTGGTGTAATACCCTACTCCAGTGTGTGGTGTGGTGGATTGCCTCTTGGGCTGATGATGATGAATAGTACAAGGAAGAACAGCCTCGCGAGGGTCTGTTCTTGGCTGGGGCGATGAACTGCTGGGAGGAGTTCAGCCACCTTTCTCTATCTCTCTCTCTCTGCTTACCACCTCTCTACTTGTCGAGCCCTTGGAGGAGACTGAGCCGAACCCTTTGCTACGTGGGTGGCCGGTCCTATTTATAGTGGCCCTGGTCCTCTCCCCAAATATTGAGCGGGAAGGGAGCCAACAATGGCGGGCTAATTTGAAGGCGGACAGCAAGTATTAATTATCCTGACAAAAGTAGTCTTCGCCTGCGCAAAGCTCTGGTGATGACGCTGTCTTGGGCTCCATGGTGACCTCCGTCTCATAGTCCTCCTGGTCTTGGTCTCGTTGCACCGAAATGGCAACCTTTGCCTGACGCCTCGGTACTCCGCGGCTGCGCTTGCCCCCTTTGCACCAAAGAGTAAAGGAGGACGTTGCGCGGGCTGGCACCCGCCTGGCGCCCTGAGTCGTCATGGCTTGCGTCACGGGCACCTCACGAGGTACCCCGCCTTGATCTCTCCGCCTCCTCGTGAGCCAGCCTGACGAGGCCATTCCTGAGGAAGCTCCGTGTCATCCGCCCCGCGAGGCTTGGCCCCTCGCGAGGGTCTTGAGTTTGTGTTGGTGAAGATGGGCCGCGCTGCCCCCCCCCCTTTGAGCCACGCCGCAGGCCACAGGCAGGCAAGTCTAGGGACCCCCGTTCCCAGAACGCCGACAATTCTAGTTTATGTTGCCAAATCAAGATAGATACAGTTTGAATCATATATATTTAAGACAAAGCAGCATAGACAGAATATAAGTGTGGGAAACTACACCGCAATAACAACACTTGTAATGTGCATGGCATTAGAGCATAACTGTTTATTCATATGAAACTGAAATCAACATAGAGCAACTTACAACATCAAACACGTTAAAGAAACAGGTTTAAAACATACCTGTTGCACCATTGGAGTTTCAATTGCATCCTTCAATTTGAAATTAGTTGGTATGAGTAAATACAGTGATGCAAGAGCAAAGTAGTATGAACCATAGCTACGGAACTTGACCTGAGAACAATTCTTCTTCTGCTGCTTTAAGCGTTGACTTGGGGTTCGGAGTGGTGGTCCTCGTGCTTTGGGCACTGCAGTTGCCTTACTAACTGCTCGTGTTTGGGTGCTCTGTGGTGGAGACGGTGTTGTATCAATTGGAACTCGATTACTATCTGCTGGGGTTGGGGTTAGAAGGGGTGTAGCTGGTTCTCTGTACAACTGGGTAGGGGTACAATCTGTGTGAGTCTGAGTTATGTGTGGTGGGGATGGTTCTTGGGAAAGTACAACTGTGGTTCTATCTGCATCGACAGGTAGCACAATCTTTTCTGAAGACCATGATTTTACTCCCACAGATATGCCATCACCCCCTCCAATTGAAATGGTTGATAAACAAGAAAAGTAATTGAATGTACAGACATTGTAATATAGACAGGTGCAATGGATAGTAGTGAAGAAAACAGGGCATGAAATAATTCACATTTATGTTGTCTAACCAAACAGAATAGAAGGACATAATTTCACATATATGATGGCTAATTAAACAGGATAGCATGACACAATTTCAAATGTATGATGGCTAACTAAACAAGATAGAATGACATAATTCAAAATATGATGACCATGTAAACAGGATGAGATGATATAACTATATTATGTCTTTAGAAAATGGGTTGGCATGCCATAATTCAGATACATGCTGTTTATATAAACATCTTGGCACGATATAATTCAAATATATGATTTATATACTAAGCAAGTGAGCAGAGGGCAATCACATATATGATGTGTCAACTAAGGAGATGGCATTCAATATTGTGCATATGATGTAAAAACTAAGCATTGCAATACAACATATGCATGATATGAGTAATATAACCCTGCCAAGTTTGAGCATACACCTCAGGGGGATAATAGGACTAGTCATCTGCCTCTGAATCCTCTTCTGAAGAGCTATCTGTAACCAGCAAGATATCTGCTTCAGCAGGTAGCATTGTCTGCTCTAATGACCTTGTTTTCACTCCAGATTTCACCATCACCAATTCAAGCGGCTGATGCATAGGAAGAGTAGTTGAATATACAAACATTGTCGACAAATGCAACGAGAAATAGAAAAAAAGGATGGCATGATATGATTCACATATATGACGCTTGGCTAAACAACATGGCATTGCATAATTCACATATATAATGCCTTGCAACAAGATAGCATTGCATAATTCACATATATAATGTCTTGCAACAAGATGGCATCGCATAATTCACATATATGGTAATTAGACACTAAATAGGTGGCATTCACACAAAGCATGTCTAAACTAAGCAAATGACATATCAATGCAAGATAGCATACACACGATACGAGCAACATAACCATGCCAAGTTAGAGCATGCACCTCGGGGGGGGGGGGGATAGGACTGGTCATCTGTCTCCGAATCCTCCTCTGAGGAGCTATCCATAACCAGCAAGACATGCGCTTCGCCAGATAGCATTGTCTAATCTAAAGACCTTGTTTCCACTTCAGATATTTCCATGACCGTGCCGAATGGCTAATGCACAGGAAGAGTAATTGAATGTACTAAAATTGTTGCCAAATTTAACACGTAATAAAAAAATGATGGCATGATATAATTCACATATAAGATGACTGGCTAACCAGGGTGGCATTGCAAAACTCACATATATGATGCCTAGCTAAACAACATGGCATTGTGTGATTCACATATACGATAAAGAAACTAAACAGATGACATTGACACAAAGCATGTCTAAACTAAGCAGATGACATATTTGATGTATCCAGTAAGCAATGCAAGGTACCATATGCATGATATTACCAACATCAGCATGCCAAGTTAGAGCGAAGACCTCATGGGGTAAATAGGAGTGGTCTTCTCCTTCTGAATCCCCCTCGGAATAGTTATCTTCCTCTTGATTACGATCCGAAATGGGTGGAGGGGGGCTGCCTTTGCACCCACCATGGAGCGACGTCTGCATGAAATTTTATTGCCACGCAAGGCTCGTCTCTTTTGCTCTACATGTTCAGTTCCATTGTGTACAATAATTGACATGCATAGGAATAAAACATAGTGAGATTATGTAAGGAGTGCATGCACAAATCCAGAGTGATGGTAGCAAACTCTGGATAGACCCAAAACCAATGATAGCAGGCAAATGATAGCTTTAGTTAAGAAATACAAATAATGGCTCCTTTAATGTTTGTTTGCACCCAACATCAAACTCATAGTAGACACCCGAGATTAACCAGATAGTAGACACATAGTACTGATTGTTGCCCCAATATGTACCCCACAACCATTTAAAAATTCAAGTTTTAGCATTAGTTTGGACCTGACTCGGAGTCTAATAAGTGAACACGACGATAAAGTAGCATGTCATCATATGCATAACGTAAGCAGACACGGAAGAGTGCGACCTCTCTTGCGGACCCATGTAGTCCTCAAGGTCATCTGCTCAGTTGATGATGGTAATGCAGTTGTCGTGGCTGCCGGCGGCGGGGAAGAAGATCTGAGGCGGCGAAAGACAGTCTGGAGAGCGGATCTCTACTGTGGTGAACCCTTTCGTCATTGGAGCAGCTGAGCTGGGGTGAAACACAGCGCAGTAGGAGCAGGACAAACCACACAAGGTTTTCTTTGACACATATCTGTAACAGAAGTAATTGTGTAAGGGCTCATTTGAATTTGAGGATTCTACAATGCAGGGATAGGAAATAGACAGGAATAGTATAGGAATGCACATGCAAAACAGAGAATTTAAAAACACGGGATTTATGCCAATCTGGATGTTTGATTCACAAGAATTGGAAGATCACATGATGCAAAGAAGCAATGTAAGATTAAGTCAAACCACAAGAAAATGTATGGTTATAATGCTATTATGCTACTATCTCTTAGTCTTGTGCTTCATGAATAGGAATTTGAAAAGGAGGACAAGTGGAAATTAAAATTCCTATGGTTTTTGTTTCAAGGAGACACTAAAGGAACAAATCCTACAGTTTTCCTTTGCTCCATTCCTTTGAACCAAATTCATGAATAGTAGTACCATAGGAAACTTTCCAATTCATATGTTTTTCCTTCACTTTTCCTTTCAAGCAAAGGTGATTCTAGTAGGCATGCTTGAGCAAGGAAAATCCTACACTCAAAAAATGTTTTTGTGCTACTTCTATTACTTTGGACCCAGGCCACTGCCCTACCAGCTCAACTCCCAGGCCCATCGACAAATGCACAGCTCAAACGCACAGAGATTAATAATGATGGCATTCAAGAGAGTCCATCACGGATATCTAAGTTGCCTGGTACCTCACTACTTGTCATATAGTAGGAGAAACTAATCATATTTCACGTTACTGTGTGTGCTCAGTGGACAATATATATAACATGTAGAGTAAAAAAGAGATGCAATAAGTGTACAACCTCTTTGGCGAAGCCATGTCAATCTCAGCGTGATTGGGTTGGTCGATGAGGATGATTTGGCTGACTTGGCTGTCGGAGGAGGGGAAGAAGATCTTAGGCGTCTAGAGATGGAGCCCGGGGTACTGCTCCGCTGTGATGGAGGGTTTCGTCGTTGGAGCAGCTTCGGTGAGTTGTACGACACCGAGGCTAATGCAGGACAAGAGAGACAATGTTAACCTGAGTGGAATTTTAATAGCATCTCTAATAGATGACGTAAAATACATAACCACAAAGTGCTAGATGTAAAATACATCAGCCACTCATCTCTGAACTTAACTGTTGAAACTGAATTTAACTGTCGAAACTGAACTTAACTATCGAAACTGAAATTTTTGGTCGAAACTGAATGCACTAGTAGCAGAAAAGCAGTAGCAGCAGCGCGTGCGAGAGCTGGGGCAGCTGGTCGTGTAGCAGCATCAAGTGAGACTACCCTGGGCCACCAGCCAGCACCGGCCAAACAGCTGCCCCTCGCCGCCAACGGCCGGTGGTGCGCCGCCCCGCCCGCCCCGAAACCACTCCCCACCGCTGATACGCTGCCGCCCCGGCCATCCCTCTAGCCCCCCACCCCACCCCCCGTGCCGAGCTTTTTCTCCACCGATCCCCATGCCACCGCCCCACCACTGCCGGCGACCACCGCCCCCACCTTGAACCCTAAGATAGATAGTGGGGTACCTCTCCGGCGAGCCCCCCTCTCCGCTACGGCTGGTTCTTCCAA